>NW_023661839.1:49093-57663 GCF_015228065.2 Penaeus monodon | reverse complement strand
ATAATAAAATAATATAATCGTTATATATTTTTATTAGTTTTAATTTTGTTATTATTATCTTTTTTTATGTTAGTAAAATTTAAAAAAAATAATTTTTTAAACAGTAAAATTAAGAAATAACGATATTAATTTAAAAAAGATATAGTAATTATCATATAAACATTATTGTTTTTATATTTTTTGTTGTAGCTGTTTTAGTATATTTTAAAAATATATATTTAACTGCAAAAATTGCAATATTTCAATGATAATGATAAAAATTTGCAAAAATGAAATAATTGCAATAGTGAGAAAATTTTGAATAATGATGAAAATGATGAGGTAATGATGATGAAAACCCATAATAATGTGAAAATCGTGATAAAAATGATGATAAGAACAGGAAAGGGTTGCCCCATGTATAAAAAAAAGGTAAAGGAAAAAAAATCCCAAAAGTCAAAAAAAAGGGGGCAAAATTAGTGAAATTCCCCTTTTAAAGGGGGAAACCCAAAATGACGTTTTTTCCATTCATTTGATGATTTTGTAAATTATTGGGGGAAAATGATAATAATTACCAAATTCTATTAATCATGACAAAATGATAAAAAAAAGGAAAGAAGAAAATTTGGATAAATTTCATTGAAAAAAAAAAAAAAAAAAAAAAATCTGCAACCATTCTTGTTTTCTTTTGTTCTTTTTTGTTTTCCCTTTATTACAGGGAAGATAAAAACCCTAGGGGTTTTAACTTTTTCTTTTTTTCCCTTGGGTTCCACGTATTTACCAGTGTCTCATTAGCATTCGTCTATTTGAAATATTGTATATAAGGGGGATTTGTTGTTATTATCATTTTTATTTTTATTATTATTATTATATTATTTTTATTATTATTATCATCATTTTATTATTATTACTATTATTATTATCGTTTTATCGTTATTATTGACTGCTATTAATTCCCTTTTAATTGATTTTTTTAGTAGTAGAAAAAAATAGGGTATTTTTCATAAAGGAGTTGGTATCATAATGATGTTATTAATTATAATAATAACAAAAGAAATAAAAATTAAAAATAAATAAATAAAAAAATAGTAATAAAAAGAACCGGGGGTTTCTCTATTAGTCTCTAAATCCACGTTTTCTACGTCTACTGCCCCCAAAAAAAATCGAAACCCTTTTGCATTTCAGCCTTTTTTTAAATTTGGGGTCTGGAAAAAATAAAGACATTACTACTGGTCAACCGCAAATGTTTCTTTTGGAGGAATATGTAAAAAAGTTTTTTAGTATCTGTATAGAACATACAATTATTTATTGTTTTTTTTTCCTCGTTTTGCTCGTATGAATTCTTGAAAACCATTTATTTTACTTTTTTCTTTATATCTTGGAATATCTGCAAATTGAACGAATAAATGTAAAACTCCAATATTGATAGTACCGGGGAAAAAAAAAATGATTTGGCAATCATCATCATCATCACTCATAATCATCATCATCATCATCATCATCATCATCACATCATCATCATCATCATCATCATCATCATTATTAGTTACGGGGGGTCCGCCTCGTCTCTTCCCACTAACACAAGGCGGTAGGCACCGAACCCCACAGGTCCCAAAACACCAGGAGAGGAAACGCCAAGTGGCGGGCAGGGCACAAGTAAAGACACGATGACATCTTTCCTTTTTTTACACATGTTATTTCCCCGTACACTTTTCTATGGGGCAAAAAACAGGGGGGAAACCAGCATGTCACAGCACAATACAGTTTAACAGGGCAACCCCCAGGTTTATTAGGTCACAAGGGGCACACACGGGTCTTCACAGGAGCAGCACCCAACTGCGTCCTCTCTGGGCTTGCCTCCGTCCTCCGCTCACAGCCAGCGCGTCATGTTTGCCCGGTCTCTCATTTTAAACCCCCCATTTTCGCACAGAGAAAAAGACCCACTGGGTACACTATCCCCCCCTATCTGCTCTGCCCTGAAACAAACTACAAAAAATTTTTAAATAAAAGCCCTCAAGAACAAAAAAAATTCTTTCAAACTAAAGAAAACCCTAAAAAAATTATTTTCAGAAAAAAAAAAAAAATTTTCATCCAGCGCGGTTTTTCTTCGCTTCGCTGGGGTCGCTCTGGGGAGGGGGGGGCGGCGGTAGATGGCTGGCACCCAGGGGGGTATCTTCCCCCCAAGACCTGGCCCTGGTCCCCCATTGACGTCTGTTGCATCCCCCTCCCCGTCCAAATGCTCGCCCCATCCGGGTCAGGTCTGCCACGTCCCCTTGCCGCACGGGGCTAACGTATTTTCTTTTTCACCAGGGCCCCCCAGAGTATTTTCCGGCCCATGGAAAACGCCACAGCCGGTCCCGTGGAAAACAGACGGGTCTTTTTCCCCGCCCTCTGGGGAATTTCGATAGGTGACCAGTAAGGGCCGTTTAACTGTGTAGGGGCCCTTCCCAGGGGCTTGTAGCTTCGCGAGAGCCCTTGCTTCCGACGGGGGTTTATGTAGCCCCACCTCTGTCACCTTGTTTACTCATTTCCCTCATGCCCCGGTCATGGGTCCCCTCAGGCGGCCGGTACCTGAGCTTGCCACGAATCGTCGGTGCACCTCCGCCGGTTAGGGGTGCTCCAGTGCGCCAATCCTCGGGAAGTGGGAACGGCCCCAACCAAAAAATCCTTGCTCCCCGACGATTCTTCGGGCCTCCACTTCCCCCAAAAAGTCCCCAAGCTTTGCACCAGTGGCACCTTCGGGCCTTATCGAGAAGTACTCCCCAACACGTAACTCCCCCCTCCCCTGGCCCAACAAGGCTCCCCCCAACTGCTACACCATCAGCCAGCTGCGGGTTTTTGGGATGGGCCCCACGAGGCCCTCTACTCCAGCATCACTTTGACAGTACCCCGGGATTTAGACCTGTCTGGGGGCAAGGTCAGTCGCTCAGCCGAACTACCTTGCACACCCAACCTCTGGAAGAAAGGGAAATCTTTCACCGTTACCCTCCCCAGTTTCCGTCCAAGGTCGACACCCCCTTTACTATGCGTCAGGTAGTCAAGGCCCAGCAAGCATGCTCGTCCAGTCGGCCAATCACCGGCGAGTGCCCGTGCTGCCCACGCCAATGACCCCCAGGGCCCCTTAAACTGCCACAATGCCCCGTGCCCCACCAGTCTCGGGTGTATTGGAAGGCATAGGGGCCCCAACTTTCAGGCCGCATAGGGTCTTCTCACCCCCAGTGTCCATGTCAGGGGCAGGCCCCCCCCATCTATTGAGCCCCCCACCGGCATCGTCGGGTTCGACGGCGTTCCCCCAAGTCGGGGCCCGGGGAAACCGATGAAGGGGTTTTGCGGCCCCCTTCTCCAGATTTTTCCGCCTTACCACTTCCTTAGCCTTGGGACTGCGTCGGTGGTGCCCTACCTGCCACAGTCCTTGCAGCACTGCGGGAAAGGGCATAGAATCCGCCCGGGTTGAGGGGACTGTTCTCCGCTCCCCCCGGGACACCCCTACTCTGTGCCCTACCTCTTGCCCCCCAAAACAACCTTTGAAAGTGTGGGGCCCACCTTCCTCAAGCTACCTTCCCCCTTTTACCCTTTCCCCCCGGAGGTCAGGGCGGGGTGAGCAGCTGGCCCTGGGCCAAGGGTTTTCCCTTCGGAAGGCCCCGAACTCCAAGGCCCTCGCCAGGCCACCTAGGTCCTCAGGGTGTGCCTGCTTGACGGGGTTTCAGCTGCGGTCCTGCAAAGCGTCAACAAAAAATGGGGCCAGGACCAAAATTCTCTTCCGCAGCCACAGGGTACGACCCCCTTACCAGCGCCTCCACACCTGCGCCAGCGGGACAGTGTCTGCCACGCTCACGGCCCGTTTTTCAAGGGGCCCGATATACCCGGTCTGGTGGTGGTGCCCAAAAAACGGCTTTTCAAAGCCTCTGCCACGCTGGGTAAGGGGCCCTTTTGGGGATGCCGCAGATGCCCCCAACATTTCCCCCCCCGGGGGGGCCCCTTAGCGCTTTTACCACGCGGGGCCTTCTCTTCCTCGTTCAGCCCTGGGCAGATGCCAGCTTTTTAAAATTTGGGGAAAACATTCCCCCCCAGGCCACCTCCCGTCGTACTCAGCTGGCTTACGCCCACAGAATGTCTGGAGGCCGAGGGGCTGCGGGTGGAGAAGCGTGCCGTGAACAACACACCTGGGGGGGAGGAAGGGGGTGAGGGAGGAAAACGAAGCGGGTTGCCCGGTTCCGGGTTTTGCCGCCATTAAACCCCAAGGGAGCGGTTCCGATGGGCCCCCAGCCTTCCCCCTCGCCCACTGGCTGCGCCCACGACGCTGCGAGGCCCGGGGTTTCCTCCACAGCCCCAGGAACCCCCAGTAAATCTGACCTCTGGCATCTGTTGCCAGAACCTCGTCGGGCCTTTCTTGCTTGCAACGTTACTACCTCGTGACGCCGCCTTTCCTCCTTCACTTCCCCCCCCGGCCCTGAACCTCGCCCTTCAGAGTTGCACCTCCTCCACCCGTTTCATTTTCCGCTTTTGCAGGCCTTATGGTGTACTGCTGAGTTTATTTTTCACAGATGGAGATTGCTCTGTAGCACCTCAACAATTGGCAAAAAACTTTTCCTCTCCCTTCCTTGCCTGCATCTTGACGAGATGGGCGCCTGCTCGCGTGCCCTCGTGCCTGCTCTTTCCCCCTTGTGCCTTCCCCTCCCTCTCCCGGCCAGCATGGCAGTGATCGGTCCATCGGCTCGGCTTCACTCACCGTGCCTCCCTATCTAGCCTCCTTCCCTCGGGCTGCCGCCATCTTTGGGGGAACTATAAATGGGCGCTCTCCTGATAAAATACACAAATCCCACCCCTGAAAACCAAATTGTTCCCGGGGCCCGCCTCGTCTCTCTGCCACAACACAAGGAGGCTGGCGAGGGCGTGTTAATACGGGGGCATGAACACTGAACGCTCCAAGAGGCACCGAACACCACAGCGTCCCAGAACACCAGGGAGGAAACCCCCAAAGGGGCGAGGCGGGGCACAAAGAAAAGACACGAGACAGTCTTTCCTTTTTTTACACAAGATTTACCCGTACACTTTCTATGGGACAAACAGGGGGGGGGAAACCAGAGTCACACAGCACAATACAGCTTATAAGGGGGAAAACCCCAGGTTTATCTCAGGCCCAAAGGGCACACACGGGGTTTCACAGGAGCAGCCCCCAACTGTATTCTCTCTAGGCTTGTTCCCCCGCTCAAGCCAGTGCGTCATTTTGCCCAGGTCCCTTTCATGTTAAACATATTTCGCACAGAGAAAAAGACCCACTGGCGTAGCATTATTTTATTAAAATTATTTTTTTTTTTTCTTTTTTATTATTAATATTATTATTATTATTATTATTATTATTATTATTTTTATTATCATTTTTATTTTTATAAATATTATTATTCTTTTCTATTAGTCGTAGTAGTATTATAACTTTAAATTAATATTTTTTCCCAAAAAAAAGATTAAAAACTGTAATAATAATAATAATAAAATAATAATAATAAAAAAATAATAAAATAATAATGTAATAATAATAAAAATAAAAATAAGGTATAATAATGATAATAAACAAATCGTTATGATATTGTTTTTAATATTATTACTTTTTATTATTATTTTTTTTATTTTCACGGGTAGTATATTGCAAAAAAAATTGTCATAACAGAAAAAAATTACAGTAAAAAAGAATTAACTCAAATAATGATATAAAGATCTTTTAAAAAAATCTTAGTTATTATTATTGTAACTGTTACGCCAGGGGTCTTTCTTCTGTGCGAAACATGTGTTAACATGAAAAGGATGACCTAGGCTGATTTTAACATGAAGGGACCTGGACAAACATGACAAGTGGCGTAGCGGAGGAGCGGAGGAACAAGCTGGGGACGCAGTTGGGTGCTGCTCCGTGAAGACCCGTGTTGCCCTTGGCCCTAAGACAAACCGGTGTTGCCCTTTTATAAGCAGTATTGTGCTGTGTGACATGGGGTTTTTCCCCCCTTTTATTGTGCCTATAGAAAAGTGTGGGAAATAACTGGTTTAAAAAAAGGGAAAGACTGTATCGTTTTTATTTCGTGCCCTGCCTGCCACTTGGCTTTTCCTTTCCGGTGTTCTGGCGCTTCGCTGGGAGCCGGTGCCTCTTGGAGTTTTCAGGTTCACGCCCCGGAATAACACGCCGTCGCCTAGCCTCCCCTTGTTTGGTAGAGGGACGGGGCGGCCGGCTAACAAATGGTGTCAGGAGTGGGTTTTGTGATATTTGACAGTGAGATGGGTTTTAGCCATGAGGGAGAGGGGGCTAGATGAGGCAGGCACGATAGGGGGGAAAGCCGAGCCAGAGGACCTGTCACTGCCTGTGGCCGGTATGGGAAGGAAATGGCACAAAGGGCAGAAGGACAGGCCAAGGGCACACGAGCGGGCGCACCATCGTCGAGTTTCAGGCAAGGGAAAGGCAGAGGAACAGTTCTGCCGACTTTTGAGGGCTACAGAGTAAACTTCATTGTGAAGATGGAAATCAGCAGACACCACAAAGGCCTGCAACAGCGGAAAAGTGAACGGAGGAGGGGGTCAGACTCTGAAAGGGGGAGGTTCGGGCCTGAGGGGGGGAAGTAAGGTGGAAAGGCGGGGTTTACGGGTTTAAACGTTGCAAGCAGAGAAGGGACAGGTTCTGGCAACAGATGCCAGAGTGTCAGATTTTTCTGGGGTCTGCCTGGGGCCGTGGCAGGAAAAACCCCCGGGGCCCGCAGCATCGGTCGGGGCCAGTGATCGCTGCAGAAGCTGGGCCCCCGGAACCCCTCCCTTGGGGATAGGTGGCGGGAAACTCGGACCCGGGAACCCCCCTCGTTGCCTCCCCCCCCCCCCTTTCCTCCCCCCGGCGTGTTAGTTCAAAGGGACGCGTTTTCCCCCCCTGCCCTCTCGGCCCCCAGAATTCTGTGAGGGGGTAAGCCAGCGGTACGACGGGAGGTGGCCTGGGAGGGATATGTTGCCCAAATTTTAAATGTGGCATCTGCCCCGGGCTGGAGCGAGGAAAAAAGAAGGCCCCAGCGGGGGAAAAGCGCTAAGGGGCCCCGCGGTGGAAGGTTTGGGGCATCGCCCGGATCCCAAAAATGCCCCTTTTCACCCGGGTGGGGGAGGCTTTTAAACGCCGTTTTAGGCACCACCACCAGGCCCAGGTATCGGGCCCCCTTAAGAAGTGGACTTGAGCGTGGGGAGACACTGTCCCAGCGGCGCAGGTGTGGGGGCGTGGTAAGGGGGCGTACCCCGCGGGTGCAGAAGAGATGATTTGGTCCTGGCCCGGATTTATTTGTTGCGCTTTACAGGACCACACTGCAAATCTACGTCAAGCAGGCACCCCCCTAGGGCCTGCAGGTGGCGCTGGCGAGGGCCTTTGGGGTTCGGGCCTTTCCCGAAGGCAACCATGGCCCAGGGCCAGGCTCAGCCCCGCCATGACCCCCGGGCCGGAAGGGTAAGTGGAAAAAAATAGCATTGAGGAAGGGGGGCCCCGGGAAATTTAAAGGTTGTGTTGGGGTGCGAGAGGTAGGGGCAAAGACGTATCAAAAGTCAAGGGAGCGGAGAACACGTCCCCTCAACCGGACGGATTTGATGCCCTTTCCCGCATGCGCAAGGCTGTGGAGGGATGGTCACCATCCGAGCGCATGTCCAAGGCTAAGGAAGTGGGACAGGGGGGAAAACTCTGGGAAGGGGCCGAACCCCGCGTCTCGGTTCCCCCCCCCGACTTGGGTAAGCTGCCGTCGAACCAGCACGATCAGGTGGGGGCCCAAAAATTTGGGGAACCATGCCCCCCCGACGGGGACACTGGGGGCTGAGAAGACCCTATGCGGCCTGATATGTTTGGGCCCCTTGCGATTCCAGATACACCAGAGACGTGTTGGGCAGGGGCATTTTTGCAGCTCAAGGGGGGCCATGGAGGTCGTATTGGGTGGGCAGCAGGTGCAGCTGCTGCCCGGGTATGTGGCCGATTGGACGAGCAATGTTTTTCTGGGCCTTTACTCCGACGCAGATAAGGGTGTGTCGCCTTGGACGGAAGCTGGTGAGGGGGCACGATGAAGAGGTGCCCTTTCTTCCAGAGGTTGGCTGTGAAAAGGTAGTTACGGCCCGAGCGATGCACCTTTCCCAGGACCCCAGCTAGAATCCGGTGTCGACTGCAAGAGTGAGCGTGGAGTAGAGGGCCCGCCAAAACCGCAGCTGGCTGATGGGTAGCGGTTGGGCGGGGGCCTTGTTGGACCAGGGGGGGGGTTATTTACTGTTGGTAGCTAACTTCTCCAATAAGGACCTGAAGGTGCCAGCGGTGCAAAGCGGGCACTTTTGAGGAAGTGGAGCGTCCAGAAGAGTCGTCGGGGGGCAAGGAGTTGGTTTTGGGGTGGGGCCGTTTCCGACTTCCTTTAGGCTTGGCGCCCGGCTGTGGGGTTTTTCATGGGCCCGGAAGCTACTCCTGGGGGCCCTGGTGAAAAAAAAAGATGAAGTCAGCCCCAGTCGGCGATGAGACGTGGCAACGTGACCCGGGTAGGCAAGCATTTGGACGGTGAGGGCGATGCAGCAGACTCAATGGGGACCCTGAGCCCGGGTTTGGAAAGGAG
>NW_023661839.1:34093-44093 GCF_015228065.2 Penaeus monodon | reverse complement strand
TTTTTTTTTTTTTATACAATCACACACACATACACAAAAAAAACACCACATTCACACACACACACACACAACCACACACACCACGCACGCGCACACAAACACACACCCCACAACACCAACACACCCACGTAGTACACTTATCATCATTATCATCTTTACATCATCTTTATCATCATTATTGAAATTTTATTATTATTGAAATTTATTTTATTATTGAAATTTTTTGCAGTTAATATATATTTCTAAAACATACTAAAACAACTAAAATAAAAATAGAAATGTTAGCCGGCCGCCTCGTCCCCTTGCTACCAACACAAGGTAGGCTAGGCAGAGGGTGTTATTCACAGGATCGTGAACATAAACAGCCCCAAGGGCCGAGACCACAGCGAGTGCGCCAAAAACCCCAGGAGGGGAAAACGCCAAGGGCGAGGCGGGGCCGAAGTAAAGCAGATGACTTTTTCCTTTATTTACAAAATTATTTCCCCGTACACTTTTCTATGGGCACAATACAGGGGGGAAAAACCAGCATGTAACAGCACAAACCCCTTTAACAGGGCAACACCATTTTTATCTCGGGTCACAAGGGCAAACACGAGGTCTTCACAGGAGCAGCACCCAATGCGCTCCCGGCCCCGCTCCTCCGCATAAAACCCAGATGTGTCATGTTTTCCGGCCCCTTCATTTTAAAAAATGCCTGGGTATCCTTTTCATGTTAACAAGTTTCGACAGAGAAAAGCCCGCTGGCGAAACACTACCCCCCCCTATCAAGCAGACGACCCGTCGTTTTGGACATACCAAACCTGAAAACAAACTACGAAAATTAAATAAAATTAGTCCTCAGAACAAAAAAAAATTCACACAGCACAATACAGCTTATAACGGGGCAACACCGGGTTTATCTCAGGTCAAAGGCACACCGAGGTTTCACAGGAGCACACCCAACGCGTCCCCCGGCCCGCTCCTCCGCATACAGCCGCTGTGTCATGTTTGTCCAGTCCTTCATTTAACACATGCCTAGGTCACCCTTTTTCATGTTAACACGTTTCGCAAGAGACAAAGCCCCGCTGGGTAACACTACCCCCCCCTATAAAGCAGACGCCCCGTTGCCTAAATCCCAAAATCTGAAACAAACTACAGAAAATTTAAATAAAATTAGTCCTCGGGAACAAAAAAAATTCTTCAAAAAAAAAAAATAACCGAAATTGAAAATCAGTTTCAGAAACACAAAAATCTTTTCCAGCGGGGCTTTTTTCCTCTCACTGGGGTCGTCTGGAGGAGGGGGGGGTGGCGGAGTTGGCAGGGCCCCCAGAGGGGTATCCCCTGTCCCAAGACCGGCTCATGGTCCCATTGCGTTTGGCTCGCCCTCACCGTCCAAATGTTTGTCTCATCTCTCAGCGTCTGCCAGCCTCATCCCGTCTGGGGCTGACTTCATCTTCTTTTTCACCAGGCCCCAGGAGTAGCTTCCGGCCCCCATGGTAACGCCACGCCGGTGCGCCAAGTCCTCAAGGAAGTGGGGCAACGGCCCCACACCAACCAATCCTTCTCCCCGCGACTTTCGGACGCTCCCTTCCTCACAAGGCCCAGCTTTGCCAGCGGCACCTTCGGTCCTTATTGGAAAAAGTTAGCTCCCAACACTGTAATAACCCCCCCCCTGGTCCAAAAAAGGCTCCCCCCAAAACCGCTACCCATCACCCAGCTGCGGGTTTTTGGAGGCCCTCTACTCCAGCATCACTTTGACGTCGACACCGGATTCTAGACTCTGTCCGGGGCAAGGGCATCGCTCAGCCGTAACTCCTCTGCACACCCAAACCTCTGGAAGAAGGGGCCCCTCTTCATCGTGCACCCTCCCAGCTTCCGTCCAATGACACACCCTTACTCTGGTCAGGTAGTAAAGGCCCCAGAAAAAACAGTGTCGTCCAGACGGCCAATAACCGGCAGCAGTGCACCGTGCTGCCCCCCCCAATACGAGCCTCCCTGGCCCCTTGAGCTGCACAAAAATGCCCCGTGCCCCACACAGTCTCTGTGGTTATCTGGAAGTCGTAGTGGAAATATCAGGCCGCACTAGGGTTTTCACCCCAGTGTCCACTGTAGGGGGCATGGCTTCCATCTTTTGACCCCTCCCCCGCATCGTGCGGGTTCGACGGCAGTTACCCAAGTGGGGGTCGGGAACCGATGACAGCTGGGTTGGGGCCCCTTCCCCAGAGTTTTCCGCTGTCCCACTTCCTTAGCCTTAGGAATGCGCTCGGATGGTGCCCATCCCTGCCACGTCCTTGCAGCACTGCGGAAAGGGCATCAGAACCCGCCCGGTTTTGAGAGGACGTGTTCTCCGCCCCCTCTGCCCCTGACTACGTCTGTGCCCCCCTCTCCGAGCCCAAAAAACCCTTTGAAAGTTCTCGGCCCACCTTCCTAAATCATTTTTCTCCACTTTACCCTTTCCCGCCCCGGAGGTCATGGGGGGCTGAGCAGCGGGCCCCTAGGCCCCTGGTTGCCTTAGGAAGGCCTCGAACTCCAAGGGCCCTCGCCAGCGCCCCCTGAGCCCTCAGGGTGTGCCTGTTGCCCTGATTTGCAGTGGGGCCTGAAAAGCGTCAACAAAAAAAATCAGGGGCCCGGGACCACAATCATCTCTTCTGCAGCCGCGGGGTACGCCTCCTTCCAGGCCTCACACCTGCGCCACGGGGACAGGTCTCGCCACGCTCACGAGTCCATTCTTCAAGGGGCCCGAATACCTCGGCCTGGTGGTGGTGCCTAAAGGGCTTTTAAAAGCCTCCCCCACCCGGGTGTAAGAGGCTTTTTTGGGATGCCGGCAATCCCCCAACACTTCCCCCGGGGGGCCCCCTTAGCGCTGTTACAGCTGCGGGGCCCTTTCTTCCTCGCTCCAGCCCTGGGCAATCCCAGCTTTAAAATTTGGGCAACAATGCCCCCCAGGCCACCTTCCCGTCGTACTCAGCGGTTTACGCCTCACAGAATATCGGAGGCCGAGAGGCTGCGGGGGGAGAACGCGTGCCGTGAACTAACACCCCGGGGGGGGGGAAGGGGGTAGGGGGAAAACGAGGCGGGTTGACCGGGTCCGATTTTGCCCACCTTACCAAGGGAGCGGTTCCGATGGGTCCCCACCCTTCGCACGATCACTGGCTCCGAACGATGCGCGGGGCCCCCCGGGGGTTTCCTCCCAGGGCCCCCCGGCAGACCCCAGTAAACCCGACACTTGGCATTGTTCCCCAAACCTGTCTGCCTTCTCTGCTTGCAACTTTAAAACCCTCGGGGGACGCCGCCTTTCCCCCTTTCCCTTTCCCCCCTCGGCCCTGAACCCCCCCTTTCAGATCTGCACCTCCTCCCCCGTTCACTTTCACGCTTTTGCAGGCCTTGTGGGTGTACTGCTGATTTTCCCATTTTCACAGAGGAAGTTTACTCTGTAGCCCCCTCAAAAAGTCGGCAAACTTTCCCTCGCCTTCCTTGCCTGCATCCGACGAGATGGTGCCCGCTCGTGTGCCCTTTGTGCCTGCTCTCTCCCCTTTGGGCCTTTTCCTTCCCTCATACCGGCCGCATGGCAGTGATCAGGCCCATCGGCTGGGGCTTCCCCTCACTCGGCCTGCCTCAGTCATAGCCTCCTCTCCCTCATGGCTCCGCCATCTAACTGATAAAAATATCACAATCCCACTCCTGACACCATTTGTTACGCCGGCCGCCTCGTCTCTTTTGCTACCCAAAACAAGGTAGGGTAGGGAAGGGGTGTTTTTCCAGGGTCGTGAAACTGAACAGCTCCAAAAGGGACCCAGCTCCACAGCGAATGCGCCAGAACACCAGGGAAAAAGGAAAAGCCAAGTGGGGAGGCAGGGCACGAAGAAAAAAACGAGACAGTCTTTTTCCTTTTTTTACACAAGTTTTTACCCTACACTTTTCTATAGGCACAATACAGGGGGGAAAACCAGCATGTCACACAGCACAATAGTTTAACAGGGCAACACCAGGTTTGTCTTTGGTCACAAGGGGACACAAAGGGTCTTCACAGGAGCAGCACCCAACGCTTTCCCCGCTTGTTCCTCCGCTCTCCCCAAAAACAGCCAATGTGTCATGTTTGTCCCGGTCCCTTCATGTTAACTCATGCCTAGGGCTCCTTTTATGTTAACACATTTTCGCACAGGAGAAAGACCCACTGGCAACAGTAATAAAATAAAATAACAATAACGATTTTAAATGCATTTATATCATTATTTGAGTTTATCGTTATTACGTAATTTTACTGTTTTGACAAATTTTGCAATTTACTACCCGTGAAAATAAAAAAATAATAATAAAAATGTAATAATATTAATAAAAAAAATCTAACGATTTTATTTTTCTTATTATACCTTATTAATTTTTTTATTATTATTTCTATTATTATTTTATTATTATTTTTAATTTTTATTATTATTTTTTATTACATATAATCTATTTTTGGGAAAAAAGAAAAAATTAAAAATTTTAAACTATACGACTAAAAGAATGAATAATAAAATTTTAATAATAATAATGATAAAAATAATAAAAGTAATAAAAATTAATAAAAATAATAATAAAATAATAATAAAAAAAAATAAAAATAAAAAATTTTGTAATAATAAAAAATGTACGCCAGTGGGCTTTTTTCTGTGCGAAATATGGTTTAAAATGAAGGGACCTGGGCAAACTGACGCGGGCTGTGACGGAGGAACAAACCTAGAGAGAGATACAGTTTTGGGGCGCTCCGTGAAGACCTCGTGTGTCCCCTTTTGACCTGGATAAACCTGGGGTTCCCCCGTTTAAACTGTATTGTGCTGGGTGACATGCTGGGTTTCCCCCCCGTATTTTGCCTATAGAAAAGTGTACGGGTAAATAAATTGTGTAAATAAAGGAAAGCTGTCATCGTGTCTTTACTTCGGCCCTGCCCGCCCCCTGGCGTTTCTCTCCTGGGTTTTTTGGGACTTGGTGTTCGGGCCTCTTGGAGCGTTCAGTGTCTGACCCCCGTATATAAAACGCCGTCTCCCAGCCTGCCTTGTGTTAGTGGCAGAGAGCGAGGGGGACCGGGGAAATTTGGGGTCGGAGGGGATTTTTTGATATTGATAGTAGAGCCCCGATTTTTCATGTTCTCCAAAGATGGGGGGCAGCCTGGGGAGAGGAGGCTATGACGAGGCAGGCACGAGTGAGGGAAACCGAGCCAGTGGACCTGATCACTGCCCCTGCTGGCCGGGATGAGGGGGGAAATGGCCAAAGGGCAGAAGAGCGGGACAGAGGGCACGGAGCGGCGCACCATTCGTCCCCGTGCAGGGGCAAGGAAGGCAGAGGAACATTCTGCCAACTTGTTGAGGTGTAAAAGCAATCTCGCATCTGTGAAGAGGAAACTCAGAGTACACCGAAAGGCCCGCAACAGCGTGAAGATGAACGGATGGAGGGGGTGCAGACTCGAAGGGCGAGGTTCAGGCCCGAGGGAGAAGTGAAGGAGGAAAGGCGGCGTCACGAGGTGTAACCCTTTTAAGCAGAGGGCAGACGAGGGTTTTGGCAACAGATCCCGGTGTCAGATTTTTGGGGGCTGCCTTGGGGGCTGTGGCAGGGAAACCCCCGGGGCCCCGCAGGTCGTGTCGCAGCCCGTGGTCGAGGCAGAAGGTGGGGACCCATCGGAACCGTCCCCTTTGGGGATAAATGGGGGAAACTCGGGAACCGGTTCAACCCCCTTTGTTCCTCCCTCACCCCTTCCCCCCCCCCAGGTGTGTTTGTTTACGGCACGGTTTCCACCCGCAGCCCCCCGGCCTCCAGAATTTGTGAGGGGTAACCAGCTGAGTACGACGGGAAGGTGGCCTGGGAGGCATTGTTCCCAAATTTTAAATGCGGGGATTGCCCAGGGCTGAACGAGGAAGAAAGGCCCGCCCCCTGGGAAAAGCGCTAAAGGGCCCCGCGGTGGAAGTTTGGGTTTATCTGCCGGACCCAACAGGCCTCTTACATCGTGGAGAGGCTTTGAAACGCCGTTTTGGGCACCCCCCCAGACCCAGGTATATCGGGCCCCCTTTAAAAGCGGACTCGTGAGCGTGGCGAACACTGTCCCAGCTGGCGCAGGATGTGGAGGCGTGGAAGGAGGGGCGTACCCTGTGGCTGCGGAAGAGTGATTGTGGGCCTGGCCCCGGGTTTCTTTGTTGACGCTTTGCAGGACCAGCAGCTGCAAATCCCGTCAAGCAGGCACACCCCCAGGACTGCAGGTGGCGCTGGGGAGGCCCTTTGGGGTTTGAGGGTTCCTGAAGGCAACATTTTGGGCCCAGGGCCAGTGCTCAGCCCCGCCTGACCTCCGGGGGCCGGAAGGCTAAAGTGGGAAGGTAGCATTGAGGAAAGGGGGCCCGGCACTTTCAAAGGCTTGTGTTGGGGCGCAGAGAGGTAGGGCACAGACGTAGTCGGTGTCGGAGGGGCGGGGAAAAACGTCCCCTCAAAAGGACGGTTCTGATGCCTTCCCGCAGTGCTGCAAAGGGCTGTGGCAGGTATGGTACCCCCAGCCAAAGTCCTAAGGGGAAGGAAGTGGTACGGCGGGGGAAAATCTGGGGGAAGGGGGCCGCAACCCAGTGTCATCGGTTCCCGGGCCCCGACTTGGTAAGGCCGTCGAACCGCACGATGCAGGTGGAGGGCCCAAAAGATGGGAAGCCATCCGCCTGACAGTGGACCTGGGCTGAGAAAAACCCCAGTGCGGCCCGGGTATGTTGGGACATGCGACTTCCCGATACACCCCAAAAGACTTGTGGTGTCACGGGGCATTTTGTGCACTCAAGGGGCCCTGGAGGTCGTATTGGCGGGCACACGGGGCAGCGCGCCGGGGATGTGGCCGATCTGGACGAGGAGCTTGCTGGGCCTTGACTACCTGAGCATAGAAGGGTGTGCGACCTTGGGCGGAAGCTGGTGAGGGTACACGGTGGATGTGCCCTTTCTTCCCGAGGTTTGGGTGTGCAGAGGTAGTTAGGCTGAGCGAGCACCTTGCCCCCGGACAGAGTCTAGAATCCGGTGTCGACTGTCAAAGTGATGCTGGAGTAGAGGGCCTCGTGGGGCCCACCAAAACCCGCGGGCTGATGGTGTACAGTTGGGCGGAGCCTTGTTGGGGCCAGGAGAGGGGTTAGTTCGTGTTGGTAGCTAACCTCCGATAAGGCCCAGAAGGTCCAGTGGTGCAAAGCTGGGCACTTGTGAGGGGTGGAGCGTCAGAAGGGAAACGCGGTGAGCAAGGAGTTTGGTTTGGTGGGGGCCGTTGCCTGACTTTCCCGAGGACTTGGGCCCCATGAGCACCCCTAACCTGGCGGATGCACCCACGAGTGCGTGGCAAGCTCAAGGTAGCCGGCCTCCATGAAGGAGACCCATGACCGGGGCATGAGGGAAGTGAGGTAACATGGTGACAGAGTGTGGCTACAAAACCCGGTCGGAAGAAGGGCTCTCGCCCAAGCTACAGGCCCCCCGGGAAGGGGCCCTACAAGTGTAGCGGCCTTATGATGTCACCTATCGAATTCGCAGAGGGCGAAAAGACCGCTGTTTTTAAAAAAATGACCCGGGTGTGGCGTTAATGGGCCCCGGAAACTACCCGGGGGCCCTGGGGAAAAAAAAGATGACGTTAGCCCCAGTACGGCAAGAGGACGTGGGAGACGCTGACCCAGAGAGGACGAGATTTGGGCGGGAGGGGGATGCAAAAGCGTCATGGGACCATGAGCCAGGCTTGGGGAGAAGATACCCCCTGGGGGCCACGCCCAAACTACCGCCGCCCCACCCCCAGACGACCCAGCGAGAGCGAAGAAACCGCGCTGGGTGAAAAAATTTTTTTTTTTTCTGAGAACTAATTTTTAATTACGGGTTTCTTTTTTGAAAAATTTTGTTTTTTCTAGGACTAAATTTTTTAAAAATTTCTGTAGTTTGTTTTAGGTCAGGCAAAAGGGGGGGATAGTGCTACGCCAGTGGGGTTTTTTCCTTTTCGAAATGTGTTAACATGCAAGACCTGGGGAAAAATGACGCAGTGGCTGTGAGCGGGGAGGGAGGAACAAACCTAGAGAGAGAGCAGTTGGGTGCTGCTCCTGTGAAGACCTCGTGTGTGCCCTTGTGACCCGAGATAAAACCTGGGGTTGCCCCTGTTTTTAAGCTTATTGTGCTGTGACTGCTGGTTTCCCCCCCCGTATTGGCCATAGAAAAGTGAGGGGAAATAACAGTGTAAATAAAGGGAAAAACTGTCATCGTGTCTTTACTTCGTGCCCTCCCCGCCACTTGGCGTTTCCTTCCCGGTGTTCTGGGACGCTGTGGTGTTCGGTGCCCAGCTGCCCTTTTGTTTGTGGCAAAGAGACGAGGCGGACCGGCGTAACAATAATAATGAGATAGATGATGATGATGATGATGATGATGATGATGATGATGATGATGATGATGATGATTTGTGATGATGGGGTGATTGCCAAATCATTTTTTTTCCCTGGTACTATCAAAATACTTTGGAGTTTATACATTTTTTCGCTTCAAAGCAGATATGTCCAAGATATAAAGAAAAAAGTAAAATAAATGGTTTTCAAGAATTCATCACAGAAGCAAAGACGAGGAAAAAAAACAATAAATAATTGTAGTGTTCATATACAGATACAAAAACACATTTATTTACATATTCCTACAAACGAAAACATTTTGCTGGGTTGACTCAGTAGTAGATGTCTTTTTTTTTTCCAAGACCAATTAAAAGAAAGGCATGAAATGCAAAGGTTACGATTTTCTTTGGAGGCAGTAGACGTAGAAAACGTGGATTTAGAGACTAGATAGGAGAAACTCGTGTATCATTATTATTACTATTTATTTATTTATTTATTTTTAAATTATTATTTCTTTTGTTATTATTATAATTAATAACATCATTATGATACCAGACTCCTATTATGACAACTACCACTATTATTTCTACTACATAAAAAATCAATTAAAAGGTAATATTAATGATGACAGTCAATAATAACGATAAACGATAATAATAATAGTAATAATAAATAATAATGAATAATAATAAAATATAAATAAAAATAAAAATAATAATAATAATAGATAATAACAACAACCCATTATCATACAAAGTATTTCATAAATAGACGAATCCCTAATGACGACACTGGTAAGTACAGTGGAACCAAGGAAGAAAGAAATGTATAACCTCTAGGTTTTACTACTTCCCTGTAATAAGGAAATCAGAAATAGAACAACAGAAAACAAGAATGGTTGCTAGATTTTTTTTTTTTTTTTTTTTTTTTCAAATGAAATGTTATCCAAATTCTCTTCATTCTCACTTTTATCATCATTATTGTCATGATTAATAGAATTCTGGTAATTATTATCATTATTACCCTAATAATTGACAAAAACATCAATGAATGGAAAAAAACGTCATTTTGGAGTTACTCTCAAAAGGCTATATTTCCCCTAGATTTTTCCGCTTTTTCGACTTTTGGGATTTTTTTTCCTTTACCTTTTTTATTATACATGGACACCATTCCTGTTCTTATCATCATTATTATCACGATTATCATCATTATTATGGTTATCATCATCATTACCATCATCATTATCATCATTATTGCAATTATCATCACTATTGCAATTATTATCATTATTGCAATTATTATCATTATCATTGCAAATATTGCAATTATTGCAGTTATAATATATATTTTTTCAATATACTATCATAAAATGATAATAATAACAAAATTAAAATAAAACAATATTTTAACGATTATTATTATTATTATTAACTATTATTTTTTATTGTTATTATTACAGTTATGATATATTTTTTGGCAGTAATACTAATGATTAATGTAATAATAATAATAATAATAATAATAATAATAATAATGATAATGATAATGATAATGATAATGATAATGATAATGATAATAATAATAGTAATAATATTAATAATAATCAAATGTTATCCAAATTATCTTTCTTCTCCCTTAATCATCATTTTTTTCATGATTAATACGATTTTGGTTATTTT
>NW_023661839.1:21437-33993 GCF_015228065.2 Penaeus monodon | reverse complement strand
CAACCAATTTCGCAATGCTACGCGATGGTCTACACTTACCTCATCGGCCATCGTTACACACTCACACACACACACACACACACACTACAAAGCACACGCACACACACACACACACACCACACTCACACACACACATACATATATGCACACACACACACACACACACACACACACACTCACACACGCACACATAAATATGCACACACACACATACATCTATATATATATATCATCATCATCAATAACGGCATGCTCATGTTTGAGCAGCCGTGGACCTCTCCACCATCCTTCGCCACTCAACTCGATCTTACGCTTTTCTTTCCACTTGTACCATCGACAACCCGCAAATATCTTTGATGTTGTCGCTCAGTCTTGTCTTCGGTTTGCCTCTTCCTCTGTTTCCTATCACCATCCCTGTCAGCAAGTTTTTCTCAATATTTTTACTTCTCATCACATAACCAATAAACTTTAATTTCCTTTTGTTCAAGATGTCCAACAGCCGGTCTTTACAATTTATTTTTCTCAGCACTTCATCATTCGTTTTCTTCTCTGTCCAGTTAATACGTAGCACTCGTCTATAACACCATATTTCAAAACTATTGATCTTTTTCCACACACACATACACACACACACGCATACACACACACATACACACACACACACACACACACACACACACAGACACACATATATATGTATATATATATATATATATATATATATATATATATATATATATATATATAAGAAAATAAATATATAAATACTTTATTTTTAAATACATAGAAACACACTGGCACACAAGGTCTATGTATGTATATAATTATTACCATTATCATTATTGATATTATTATCATTTAACATTATTTTTACCAATCGCAGCAAAACAAAATGGCGCCTCTGCCTCTGGCATTTCGTCGACTTGTTTGACACAGACCGTCGACTTCGTTGTTTTGCTTTTAAATTCTTTGGAATTTAATCGGAGTTCAGAATCTATTGAGCAGCGAGTAAGCTTATTTCTTCTGGATGATAAAAGACAATAATAGCGCAATCATTAACATGATGACATGCTCTTGGAAAGTATATCAGTGAAATGCGATGCTGGAACGTGACTTGCATTTAATGACTGACTGGGCCGCGTCTTCTTTGGTTGCGTCATATTACGTTATGATTATTCTCTTCACTATTATCACCATCATCATCCTCATCCTCATCACCATCCTCCTCATTTTCCTTTCATCATTATCGTCATAATTATCAGCAACAGCACTAACATCGCTATCATCATCATCATCATGAACATAATTACTATCATCCTCATCACCATCGTCCATCACCATCATCGTCATCCATTATAATCACCTAGATTAGATTGAGTGTCATATCATCACCGTCATCACCATCATCATAAACACCATCATTATCACCATACTCACCATCGCCATCATTCCATCACCATATCATCAGTAACAATAATATTTCCACTAACCTCAACTTCAGTATCATAATCACCTTCACCATTATCATCATCATCACCATCTCTGTCACTATCCCCATTACCAACCTCATCATCACCCTCATAATCATCACTAACACTCTATTCATCATCATCACCATAATCACTATCACTCTATTCATGGTCATCATCACCATAATCATCATCATTGTCGCCTACACACTATCATCATCACCATCATAATCATCACTATCACTCTATTCATCATCATCACCATAATCATCATCATCACCATTGTCACTTACACACCATCATCATCACCATTGTCACTTACATAGCATCATCATCACCATCACTATGAAAAGCATTTCGTCAAAAAAAGGCTATAAATCTCTGCTCAAAGATATGAAATAATTGGCGGAGATAATTTCGGCCTCTGACATCGCAGTGCTTCTCTGGCGCCACGCTGTCTGCGCCGCCGGCCGGACCTGGCGCCGCTCGCTCTGCAACTCGGGGCAACGTTGCTGCTTGTCTGTTGCGATTTCTCTCTCTCTCTCTCTCTCTCTTGCTCTCTCTCTGTCTCTCTCTTTTTCCCTCCTTCCCTCCCCTACATCTTTTCCCTTTCCCTCTTTCTTCCACTTTTTCTAACTCTCTCTAACCTCTCTCTCTCTCTCTCTAACTCTCTCTCTCTCTCTCTCTGATGGTGATGACGATAATAATGAAGATAATGATAATGATGATAATGATAATGATGTTGATATAATGCTGATGATTGTGATAATTTTGATGATGATTAGGATAATAATGATGATAATGATAATGATGATGAAGGCAATAATAATGAAGGCAGCAACGATAATCATAATGAGAAAGCAACGCAGCAAGAAAATGCAAGTCACGCTGTCATCTTATCTCCCTCTAAACACACTTCAGAGATCATCTGTTCATCCAGGCTTTGCTTTTACACCCACACACCCACACGGACACGAAAACACACACTCAGAAACACGCATACATCCACACAAACATATATACCTATACATATACATACATACATACATACATATATATATATATAAATATATATGTATTATATATATAAATCTATATTATATATAGATATATGTGTGTTGGGGTATGTGTGTGTGTGTGTGTGTGCGTGTGCGTGTGTGTGTGTGGCGTGTTGTGTGTGTGGCGTGTGTGTGTTTTCTTCTTGTGTGTGTAAAGGTGTGTTGTAAGGAAAAATTTAATAGATATATTATAAAATATATATAATATATATATATATAAAAATATATATATATAGATTTGTGTTGTGTGTTTTGTATGTGTGTAGGGCAAATATATATATATATAATATAATATATTAATTATTTTATATAATAATATATGTGTGTTGGGTGTGTGTGTGTGTGTGTGTGTGTGGGGGTTGTGTATATATATACACATATGTATTTTATACATGTATGCACACACACCCCCACACCACACACACACACACACACACACACACACAACACAACATATATTTATTTTTAAAATTTATTTATTATATATAATTTTAATTATATTAATATATGTTTAAATATGGTGTGTATGTGTGCATATATAAAAATAACACACACCCCCACCACACCCCCAAAACACCCCATATTATATATATTATATAAAATTTTATTTTTATATATATATTAATAATATATACACAATTTTTTATATATATATATTACCCCCTGTCCCACCGGACGTTACGATCATGGTTTTCCTTTGTTTTTCTTGGGAAATTTAGAGCGGTGGTTTGTCTTTTGCCTTCCCCCCCGGGTTTTTTTATCGAGCCCAAACCATCTCAAATTTCCCCGCACTGACTTGGTTGGTTTCCCCAAACCTCCCGGTGGGAGGCAATTGAGGTAAATTTTCCTTGCCCAAGGAAACAACGCAACGGCCGGTGCTCAAACCCCTCGAACCCGGGATTGCCGTCGTGACAATCTTGAGTCCAATGTCTAACCACCCCGGCCCCCGCGGCCTTTTATATATATATATTTTATAGTGTTATATATATATTTTAATATAATTTATATATATATGTAAAATTTTTATAATTATTATCCCTTATTTTATAATATTATTCCCAATTTTTATATATAAAATTTGTTTATAAAATTTAAAAGTTTATATATAAAATTATTTTTTAATTTTTCAAAAATATTTATATATATCTATATATTTAATTTATAAAATAAAATAAGGGCCGGGGGGGGGCCGAGGGGTTTAGAGCATTGGGAAACTCAAGATTTTTCACGACGGCAATCTGGGGTTCGAGGGTTGGGGAAAGGGCCGTTGCGTTTTTTCCCTTTGGGAAAGGGGAACTTCCCCTCAATTCCCTCCCTACCCGGGTTTGGTGGGCAAAGCCGCCCAAATTCGGGCCGGGGTTAAATAGAGATTTTTAACTCGATAAAAACCCCGGGGCGGGGGCAAGGGAAAAACCCAAACGCTCTAAATTGCTAAAAAAAATCATAAAAAACCCCATGATCGCTAACGTCCTGGGGGGACGGGGGAATAATATATAATATAAAATATGTGTATTTTTTAATATATATATTATATATATTTATATAATATATATATATATATATATTTTAATTTTGGTGTGTGTGTGTGTGTGTGTGTGTGGTATTTTTAATAATATGCACACAAAACCACCATACGAAAGCTATAATAAAATTATATATATATATATATATATATATATATTTAAATATAATATTTTGTGTTTGTGTGGTGTGTGTGTGTGTGTGTGTTGTGGGGGGTTTGTGGTGTGTGATACATGTATATATACAATTGAAATATTTTACACACACAACACCACCACCACACACACCACACCACCCCATATATATATATATATATAATATATATATTTTATATATAAAATAATTATTTTCCCTTCCCCATAAACACACACCACACACAATCTTATATATAATATAATATATATTATTATATTATAATTTTATACATATTCTATTTTTACCCTTTTCCCACACCCACACCACACACCAAGAAGACACCCCAACAGGGCACAAACACCACACACGCACAACACCACACGCACACGCACACAAAAAAACAAAACAAAACCCCACATATATCATATAAAAAATATAGATTTATTTATATACATATATTTTATTTATATTTATTATGTATATGTTAAAAATATATTTTTGGGGGGGGGGGGTGTGGATTTATCGTGTTTTGAGTGTGTGTTTTCGTGTCTGTGTGGGTGTTTTTGGGTGAAAAAAGCAAACCCGGGTTTGACGATGATTTTGGAATTTTTTTTTTAGAGGGAGTGGATCCCGCGGGGACTGCATTTTTGCGCGTTCCCTTTCCCCATTATGATTATCGTTGCTGCCTTCATTATTTTTGCCTTCATCACCCATTATTTTATAATCTTTTTATCCCTAATCTTTCATAAAAATTATCACAATCATCACCCCTTATATCAACATCTTTTATCATTACCCATCATTATCTTTAAATCTTTATCATTTCGTCATCACCATCAGAGAGAGAGAGAGAGAGGGGAGTGAGAAGAGAGGGTTAGAGAGATTTTGAAAAAGTGGAAGAAAGGGGGAGGGGGGAAAAAGAGGGAGGAGGGAGGGAAGGGGGGAAGAAGAGAGAGAGAGAGAGAGAGAAGAGGGAGGGGAAGGGTTTAAATTTTATATAAAGAGAGAGAGAGATTTAGAAAAAGTGAAAGAAAGATGGACGGGGAAAAAAGGTGGAGGGGGGGGAAAGGGGGGGGAAAAAAGAGAGAGACAGAGGGGAGAGCCAGAGAAGGAGAGAGAGAGAGAAAATCGAAACAGCGCGGGAACTTTTCCCCCGAGTTGCAGAGCGGCGGGCCAGGCCCGGGCCCGGGGGCGCCAGACAGCGTGGCGCCAGAGAAGCCTGCGATGTCAGAGGCCGAAATTATTTCCCCCAATTATTTCATATCTTTGGCAGAGATTTATAGCCTTTTTTTTAAAGAAAATGCTTTTTTAGTGATTTTGATGGGTGCTATTAAGTGGGCAATGGGATTATGATGGTGTGTTAAATGGGCCAAAGGTGATGAGATTTATGATGATTATGGTGATGATGATGAAAAGAGTGATAAATGATGATTATGATGGTGATGAGATGGTGTGTAGGGGCAATGATGAGATCATGGTGATGATTTATGAAAAAAGTGATAGTGATGATTTTGAGGGGATGATGATGGTGTTAATGGGCCAAAGATGGGTGATTATGGTGATGATGCCCTGAATAGAGTGATATGATTAGGGGTTTATGATGATGAATAGAGGGGAGGAGGGTTAGGATGGTGATTGAGAATGGTTTTTTTTAAGGCCCAAAGATTTATTATTATTGGGGATGATGATGATGAATAGAGTGTTAAAATGATGATTTTGAGGGGGATGATTAGGTTTTGGGAAAGGGATGTGACAGGAAAGGTGATGATGATGATAAGGGGGAAAGGGGATTAGGGTACTGAAGTTTGGGGTTTGTGGGAAAAATTTTTGTTCTGATGATATGGGATGGAATGATGGGGATGGTGAGATGGTAAAATTGAGGGGTGTATGATGATGGGGAAAGACGGTGATGATAATGGGCAGCTCAATCTAATCTAGGTTTATTATAAAGGTGACGATTTGGTGATGCATGGTGATGAGGATGATAGTTTAATTTTTGTTCATGATGATGATTTATAGGTGTTAGTGGTGTGCTGAAAAATTATTTAAGATAATGATGAAAAAAAAATGAGGAGGGGTGGGGATGAGGATGAGGATGATGATGGTGTAATAGTGAGAGAATAATCATAAAGTAATTTTGGGCGCAACCAAAGAAGACGGGCCCAGTTTAGTCATTTTAAAAGCAAGTTTACGTTCCAGCATCGCATTTTTACTGATAAAAACTTTTTTAAAAGGAAAGTCATCATGTTTGATTGCTCTATTTTTGTCTTTTATCACCCCAAAAAAAATAAGCTTACTCGCTGTCAAAAGATTCTGAAAATCCATTAAATTTCCAAAAAATTTAAAAGCAAAAAAAACGAAGGGCACGGTCCTGTGTCAAACAAATCGGGCGAAAAGCCGGGGGCAAGGCGCCATTTTGATTTGCTGCGATTGGTAAAAATAATGTTAAATGATAATAATATCAATAATGATAATGGTAATAATTATATACATACATAGACCTTGTGTGCCAGTGTGTTTCTATGTATTTAAAAATAAAGTATTTATATATTTATTTTCTTATATATATATACATATATATACATAATATATATATATATATATATATATATATATATATATATATGTGTGTGTGTGTGTGTGTGTGTGTGTGTGTGTGTGTGTGTGTGTGTGTATGTGTATGTGTGTATGCGTGTGTGTGTGTATGTGTGTGTGGAAAAAGATCAATAGTTTTGAAATATGGTGTTATAGACGAGTACTACGTATTAACTGGACAGAGAAGAAAACGAATGATGAAGTGCTGAGATAAATAAATTGTAAAGCCCGGCTGTTGGACATCTTGAACAAAAGGAAATTAAAGTTTATTGGTTATGTGATGAGAAGTAAAAATATTGAGAAAAACTTGCTGACAGGGATGGTGATAGGAAACAGAGGAAGAGGCAAACCGAAGACAAGACTGAGCGACAACATCAAAGATATTTGCGGGTTGTCGATGGTACAAGTGGAAAGAAAAGCGTAAGATCGAGTTGAGTGGCGAAGGATGGTGGAGAGGTCCACGGCTGCTCAAACATGAGCATGCCGTTATTGATGATGATGATGATATATATTGCTACGCCAGTGGGTCTTTGTCTCTGTGCGAAACATGTTTTAACATGAAAAGGATGACCTGGGCATGTGTTAACATGAAGGGACCTGGGCAAACATGACGCAGCTGGCTGTGAGCGGAGGGGCGGAGGAACAAGCCGAGAGACGCAGTTGGGTGCTGCTCCTGTGAAGACCTCGTGTGTGCCCTTGTGACCTGAGATAAACCTGGTGTTGCCCTGTTATAAGCTGTATTGTGCTGTGTGACATGCTGGTTTCCCCCCTGTATTGTGCCTATAGAAAAGTGTACGGGTAAATAACTTGTGTGAATAAAGGAAAGACTGTCATTTTGTGTTTACTTCGTGCCCTGCCTCGCCACTTGGCGTTTCCTCTCCTGGTGTTTTGGGACGCTGTGGTGTTCGGTGCCTCTTGGAGCTGTTCAGTGTTCACGACCCTGTATATAACACGCCGTCTGCCTAGCCTGCCTTGTGTTGGTGGCAGAGAGACGAGGCGGTCGGCGTAACAATATATAGATGTATGTGTGTGTGTGCATATTTATGTGTGCGTGTGTGAGTGTGTGTGTGTGTGTGTGTGTGCATATATGTATGTGTGTGTGTGTGAGTGTGTGTGTGTGTGTGTGTGTGTGCGTGTGCATATATGTATGTGTGTGTGTGTGTGAGTGTGTGTGTGTGTGAGTGTGTGTGAGTGTGTAACGATGGCCGATGAGCGGTAGAGTGTAGACCAGTCGCGTCTAGCATTATGCGGAAATCTTGGGAAGCGTTAAAGGTGAAACAGACCTCTTGCTTGTTTGTAGATATATATTGTAATGAGAGGATGGTACAACTGACGGACAGAGGTTCAGTCCGGTCAGCGTGCTGTAGGCTGTCTGTCTGTCGCTCGCAGGCGACCCTCTTTTATACAGATTGAACTAGGAAACTCACAAGGGTTGCGATGTACTCAGAAGTATGGAGGAGAGGATGTGATCGTTTACACGGGACGGCGTCGCGAGGCGGAAGGCCTGCGGAAGTCGCGTCCGTTGTCATGTCTAGCAAAGGTGTGGTATGTAGAGGCTAGTGTTATTGTATTAAATATATATATTTATAAGTTAACAGTTGTCATATGGATGGCAATAGTAGAGTGATGGAAGGTGTCTGCTACAAGTGGCCCCACGGGAGTACTGTAACTATAAGGGTTGTACGAAACACTCAAGATCCATTAGTGAGCATCTCTGGGGGATATTTGGTGTGAGGTGAAATAGGCCATATGTGAAATAGGTATTACAGAGTGTGTGTGTGTGTATGTGCATAGATGTATGTGTGTGTGTGTGTGTGTGTGCGTGTGCATATATGTATGTGTGTGTGAGTGTGTGTGTGTGTGTGTGAGTGTGTGTGTGTGTGAGTGCGTGTGTGTGTGTGTGTGTGCATATGTATGTGTGTGTGTGTGAGTGAGTGTAGTTATCTTTGTGTATCTGTGTGTGTGTTAGTGTGTGTGTGTATGCGTGTAGTGACCCATACCTAGCCAAGTAGCGCCGGAGCACTGGGAATGCCTGAGTCTCCCCTGAAGAAGGCCGACTTGCCCGCGCAAACGCACGTGGACGATGCCTCTTCCTTCATACTTTTTTTATATTTATTTTTATTAGTTTTATATATATATATGATTTTGTCGTGTACTTTATCCTTGATTTTAATGGAACCATAGCCATTTTCTTTTAACAGTTTTTATATGCACTCTTTTAAGCCGGGGTAAAAGCTTGCCTAACTTTCTTTTAGCATTGATTAAAACTTTTTAACTTGTTCAAATGCTATTTTTATAGGGGATAGGGATTTGTAACCCCGTGATTAGCAAGAAAGCTATCTTTCTTCGGCGGAACCTGCCACGCCATCTAGGGAGAGAGACCGAAAGTAGTTCGTTCCCGGGCTAGTTACTAGCCCACTAATAAAATTCTTGCTGGGTCTGCTATATATAGCCCGGGAACTGAGCGGGGGTAGGCAGGGGCATAGGTTGAAACGTCCTAAGCGGCCGATGTACACCCGGTGGAAGCTATTGACGTTGTTTTTTTCTTTTTGTTTCCCCTGCGGTCGTAAGGACGAGGTTTTAACGGCAGTAAGGTGGGATATTTTTAAGTTTTTCATTTTTTTATGATAAGAACTGAGTGCTCCCTTGTCTTGTTTTTAGGTTCTGGTTCCCGTATTGTTTTAATGTTTTGGTGTTTACCTGTTTTTGTGTTTTAGAATGTTTTAATAAATGTATATTTTGAAGATTCGTGAGTGAAATTCCTCCTTTTTACTTAAACTTTCATTAAGAGACAAATGATACCATACTTGGCTACCTGTGGCAAGCAATTGACCACCTTCTATCAGCCCTTAAGGCTGACACGCACTCCCCTCGGATTTTAACACGCTTACCAGACTAAACTCTTGTTGATTGGGTCATTTTTCCTCTTCTCACATGCATGCTTTCCTTTTTACCATTTACACCCTTCTACACGTCTTCTTCTTTCGGTACACTTATTGTTCCTGGACGTATTAACCAGGTGGTGGCAGCGCTAATGACCTAATTAACGAGGGTAATTAAAGTAAATTAAAGAACAATCACTACAACTACCATTTCTTTTTGGTGCCAGCAGGTGGGATGCGACACTGTCAATTGCTTGTCATCTTGTCTCATTCAGTCAGAGCCAAGGCATGGTGATGAATTAGCGAATGCTAGATCTCTTTAGTTTTAATTACCAATAGTTTTATAAAATATGCCGGGTAAGAGAAGTAAGCGCTTAAGGCAAAGTGAAGCTGGTGCAGAAGGAAATCTAAACGCTTCAGATTCTAGTAACGTAACGTTACCCTTAATTAACCAGAGTAACGGCAACGAAGTGAACATGGACCTCTCAATGTACGAAGAGCTGACGGCTCGTTGCAATGAGCTGGAACAACGTTGTGCTACGCTGACGGAAAGATATGAGAATTTATTGAGAGAGACTAGCCCCCATAACTCTTCTAATATTGCACCTGTCACGCAAACGGCTATTGAGTATGTCATAAATAGAGAAGATTCGGTGCCTAAATTCAAAGCGGAAATATCGGCAGCCTTCCCATTAAAGCGTAATCAAGAAGTAGAATCTTGGTTACGGGCCATAGAGAATTTAGTTAAACCTGCTAATGATGAAGCGTATATTCGCGCAGCGAGAGCTTCGTGTAGAGGGACGGCAGACTTGATTGTTAATTCTCCTGTTTTTGATGGCATACAGAACTGGGATGATTTCAAAGCTCTGGCAAGGTCAAAGTTCAGGGGGACTTGCTCTAGTACTGAATTTTTTAAACATTTACATGGTTCCAAATTAAGTCATAATCAAGCACCGTTGGATTTCTTCATTTCGGTTGAGGGATTAGTTTATCAAGGATACCGGGATTACCCAATAGCCGTTGGTGTGCCGGATGAATTAATTAGAAGGGTGTTTTTGCAAGGTTTACCCCATTGGCTACGGGAAGCTATAGTTTTAAGGGAGGATGAGGGCTTACCATCGCTTGTTGATGCAGCACAACGTGTGTGGAACCTACGCATTCATGCTTCAGGTGAGGGACCTTCAGTCCCAGGTAATCAAAGTTCACGGCCGATGCGCTTAAGGCAGGTCGCTTCAGTAGAAAGGTACTGCCAATATCACCAAAGTAACAGTCATAACACGGCAGATTGCAGGCTACGCCAGAGAACCCTGCAGTGTTTTAATTGTCACAGAGCCGGGCACTTTGCACGGCAGTGCCCCTTTCAGCCGCCTCACGGCAGGGCGAGGTCTTCACCAGCACGTGAGGAATTTCACTCGGGAAGGCCAGATGAGCAAAGATGGGGATCAGAAAACCAGGAAATCTCAGGTTCCCAAGATAACCATGCTGGAGAGTAAAATTAAATGGGGTCGTCCTCTGGTTAGGCTACATGTTAATGGGAAGATCTGTACATGTTTTGTGGATACTGGGTCTGAAGTGACCATACTTAAGGAGAGTACATGTGAGAAGTTAAATATATCGTCTGTCACTCCTATTGAACGAACATTTAAAGGTGCCTCAGGTGTTGTATTCAATGGTCTAGGTGAAGTTCATGTAAAAGTTTCTATAGAGGACACGGTAAAATGTAATCACCCAGTTGTGGTTTTTAAGGACATATCATTCCCTGGAGAGATGTTGCTTGGCATAGATTTTATTCGAAATTTTAATTTTCAGTTAGTTGTAAATCTCACTCCTCCCCAGAATTACATGTCTTTTAATAATGTGAGGGTCCCTTTCTGGTTTTCTGATCAATCATCTCTAGGTGTAAGACTTGTGAATAACTGTAACAATGATAATAATTTTTCACCGAGTTTATGTGTATCTCGGTCAGTGATTTGTCAGCCCAAATCAGGCTGCTTTGTCAATACTACAGTGAGCAGCGAGTTTGATGAACCTATCGGGTTAGTGCAAGGCAGAACAGCCAGAATTCTAGTGCCAAGAAGCGTAGTTTCAGTTACTAAAAATAGTGCAAGTGTTTGGGTCGTAAATGATAAGCCCCACCCAGTATTATTGAAAGAGGGAATGAAGTTGGCCAGTGTAAACGTGGTGAATGATATATATGTCAACTCTAATCCTGTGCATCTTCCAGATGAGATGGAACCAAGTGAACCTATGGCTTTGGACGATTTTACTGATGACTTTGATAAGCAAAATGCTTATCAAAGGTATTGGTGATTTTGGCTACACTAGTGATGATTTTGATGTCTTCCCCCCAGTAAGTATGGATGTGTGTACATTGAAAACTACTTCCGATATGGAGGGGACCATCCCAAGAGAGAACTTGGAACATTTAGGATCTGTGCACAGAGGGAAATTGCTTACTATCTTGGAACAGTATAGCGATTTATTTAACGAAGATGCTCCTCTTGGTTGTGTCCCTAATATTAATCATAATATTGTAACTACAGATGAAGGACCCATCCGTACACGACAGTGGAGGCTACCTGAAAGTGCCCGTGACACCATACGACAAGAATGTGAGGCAATGTTGCGGGATGGCATCATTGAGCCTTCGACCTCGCCATGGTTATCCCCTGTAGTCTTGGTGAGGAGGAAGAAGGATGGAGCATAAGGTTCTGCATTGACTTCCGCAATCTTAACAAGATCACCCTAGCTGATACCTACCCCATGCCCAGGCTTGATGAGACCATCGACAAGTTAGCAGGTACCCACTGGTTTACTGCACTAGACGCTAAATCTGCCTACTGGACTGTAGAGGTAAACGAAAGTGATCGCCAAAAGACTGCTTTCTCAGACGGTT
>NW_023661839.1:13937-16437 GCF_015228065.2 Penaeus monodon | reverse complement strand
AATGATGATGATAACGATAAAAAATGATGATAATCATGATAAAAATCATGATAATAACAGGAATTTGTGTCCATATATAAGAAAAAAGGTAAAAGAAAAAAAATCCCAAAAGCGAATAAGCGGCAAATCTACGAAATAAAAGCCTTTTGAGATTTATACTCCAAAAATGTCGATTTTTCGATTTCTTTGATGATTTTGGCAATTTTTAGGGTAATTTAATGAAAAATAACCAGAATCGTATAATCATGACAATAATGATGATAAAGGGAGAATAAAGAGAATTTGGATAACATTTGATGATTATTAATATTTTTACTATTATTATTATTATTATCATTATCATTATCAATATCTTATTATTATTATTATTATATTATTAATTTTATTATTTTTTATTATTATTATTCATTAATCATTAGTATTTTTCCCAAAAAAAATATATCATAACTGTAAAAATAACAATAATAATAATAATAAGTATAATAATAAAAATAATAATCTTTATAATATTGTTATTAGTTTTAATATTGTTATTATATCATTTTTACGGGTAGTATAATTGTACAAATAATTATTATAACAGTAATAATTACAGTAATAACGATATTAATTAAATAATGATATAAATTATTATAAAAACATTATTATTTTTATTATTATTGTTATTACTATTATTATTGTAGCCGTTATTAGAATAGTTGTAAAAATATATATATAACTGCAATAATTGCAATAGTTGCAATAATAATGATAATAATTGCAATGATAATAATTGCAATAATGATGATAATAATTGCAATAATGATGATAATGATGATGGTAATGATGATAATGATGATGATAACCATAATAATAATGATAATCGTGATAATAATGATGATGAGAACAGGAATGGTGTCCATATATAATAAAAAAGTCGAAAAATCGGCAAAATCTAGCCTTTTGAGAGTATACTCCAAAATGACGTTTTTTCCATTCATTTGATGATTTTGGCAATTATTAGGGTAATAATGATAATAATTACCAGAATTCTATTAATCATGACAATAATGATGATAAAAGTGAGAATAAAGAGAATTTGGATAACATTTCATTTGCAAAAAAAAAAAAAAAAAAAAAAAAAAAAAAAATCTAGCAACCATTCTTATGTTTTTCTGTTGTTCTATTTCTGATTTCCTTATTACAGGGAAGTAGTAAAACCTAGAGGTTATACATTTCTTTCTTCCTTGGTTCCACTGTACTTACCACTGTCGTCATTAGCATTCGTCTATTTATGAAATACTTGTATGATAATGGAGTTGTTGTTATTATCATTATTATTATTATTATTATTATTACTATTATTATCGTTTGTATCGTTATTATTGACTGTCATCATTAATATTACCTTTTAATTGATTATTTATGTAGTAGAAATAATAGTGGTAGTTGTCATAATAGGAGTCTGGTATCATAATGATGTTATTAATTATAATAATGACAAAAGAAATAATGATTTAAAAATAAATAAATAAATAAATAGTAATAATAATGATACACGAGTTTCTCCTATCTAGTCTCTAAATCCACGTTTTCTACGTCTACTGTCTCCAAAGAAAATCGTAACCTTTGCATTTCATGTCTTTCTTTTAATTGGTTTTGGAAAAAATAAAGACATCTATACTGAGTCAACCAGCAAAATGTTTCGTTTGTAGGAATATGTAAATAAATGTGTTTTTAGTACTTTTATATGAACACTACAATATTTTATTGTTATTTTTTCCTCGTCTTTGCTTCTATGATGAATTCTTCTCATATCATCATCATCATCATCATATTATTATTACTAATGTTATTATTATTTTCTTTATATATTATTATGTTATTATATATTATTTATTATTACTATTATTATTATTATTATTATATATTATTATTATTATTACTATTAGTCGTAGTAGTATTATTACTTTAATTATTACTATTATTGCCAAAAAATAGAATATAACTGTAATAATAATAATAACAATAATATTAACTCAAATAATGATATAAATGATCATTATAAAATCGTTATTGTTATTATTATTGTTATTACTATTATTATTGTAGTTGTTATTAGTATAGTTTTAGAAATATATATCATAACTGCAAAAATTGCAATAATAATGATAGTAATTGCAATAATGATGATAATAATTGCAATAATGATGATAATGATGATGGTAATGATGATAATGATGATAATGTGTATCTACGCGCGCGCGCGCGCGGTGTGTGTGTGTGTGTGTGTGTGTGTGTGTGCTGCGTGCGTGGTGTGTGTGTGTGTGTGTGTGTGTGAATTTTGTGTTTTTGTGTGTATGGTGTGTTATGTGTATGAATATATGTATATATTATTTTATATATATATATTATATATATATTATATCTATATATATATTATATTTATAATAGGGGTGTGCCTTGGGGTGTGTGTGTGTTTTGTGTGTTTATGTTTTTTAATTTTTTTTGTATATATAAG
>NW_023661839.1:12500-13837 GCF_015228065.2 Penaeus monodon | reverse complement strand
TTATTATCATTATTATTAATTTTACTGGTAGTATATTATAAAAATAATTATTATAACAGTAATAATTACAGTAATAACGCATATTAATTAAAATAATATACATATTATAATCATTATCATATTTAAACACGTTATTATTCTATTATTATTGTTATTATACTTATTATTGTAGCTGTTATTAGCATAGTTGTAAAAATATATATTATAACTGCAATAATTGCAATAATAATGATAATAATTGTAATAATGATGATAATAATTGCAATAATGATGATAATGATGATGGTAATGATGATAATGATGATGATGATGATGATAACCATAATAATGATGATAATCATGATAATAATGATGATAATAACAGGAATTTTGTCCATATACAATAAAAAACTAAAAGAAAAAAAATCCCAAAAGTCGAAAAAGCGGCAAAATCTAGCGAAATGTAGAGTTTGAGAATATACTCCAAAATGACGTTTTTTTTCCATTCATTTGATGATTTTCGTAATTATTAGCTTAATAATGATAATAATTACGAGAATTCTATTAATCATGACAATAATGATGATGAAAGTGAGAATAAAGAGAATTTGGATAACATTTGATGATTATTTATATTATTACTATTATCATTATTATTATTATTATTAGTAGTAGTAGTAGTAGTAGTAGTAGTAGTATTGCCAAAAAATATATCATAGCTGTAATAATAACAATAATAATAATAATAAGTATAATAATAATAATACTAATCGTTATAATATTGTTATTAATGTTATTATTGTTATTATTATCATTATCATTATTTTTACTGGTAGTATAACTGCAAAAACTAATTATTATAACAGTAATAATTACAGTAATAACGATATTAATTAAAATAATTATATAAATAATTATTATAAAAAGTTATTATTGTTATTATTATTGTTATTACTATTATTATTATAGCTGTTATTAGTATAGTTGTGAAAATATATATTATAACTGCAATAATTGCAATAATAATGATAATAATTGCAATAATGATAATAATTGCAATAATGATGATAATGATGATGATAACGATAATAATGATGATAATCATGATAATAATCATGATAATAACAGGAATTGTGTCCATATATAAGAAAAAAAGGTAAAAGAAAAAAAATCCCAAAAGTCGAATAAGCGGCAAAATCTAGCGAAATATAGCCTTTTGAGAGTATACTCCAAATGTCGATTTTTTCGATTTCTTTGATGATTTTGGCAATTATTAGGGTAATAATGATAATAATAACCAGAATCGTATTAATCATGACAATAATGATGATAAAAGGGAGAATAAAGAGAATTTGGAT
>NW_023661839.1:0-2500 GCF_015228065.2 Penaeus monodon | reverse complement strand
AATAATAATAATAATAATAATAATAATAATAATAATAATAATAAAAATAATAATAAAAGAAAATAATAATAACATTAGTAATAATAATGATGATGATGATGATGATGATGATGATGAAGAATTCATCATAGAAGCAAAGACGAGGAAAAAATAACAATAAAAAATTGTTTGTGTTATATACAGATACTAAAAACACATTTATTTACATATTCTACAAACGAAACATTTTGCTGGGTTGACTCAGTAGTAGATGTCTTTATTTTTCCAAAACCCAATTAAAGAAAAAAACATGAAATGCAAAAAGGGTTTCGATTTTCTTTGGAGACAGTAGACGTAGAAAACGTGGATTTAGAGACTAGATAGGAGAAACTCGTGTATCATTATTATTACTATTTATTTATTTATTTATTTTTAAATCATTATTTCTTTTGTCATTATTATAATTAATAACATCATTATGATACCAGACCCTATTATTGACAACTACCACTATTATTTCTACTACATAAATAATCAATTAAAAGGTAATATTAATGATGACAGTCAATAATAACGATAAAAACGATAATAATAATAGTAATAATAATAATAATAATAATAATGATAATAACAACAACTCCATTATCATACAAGTATTTCATAAATAGACGAATGCTAATGACGACAGTGGAAGTACAGTGGAACCAAGGAAGAAAGAAATGTATAACCTCTAGGTTTTACTACTTCCCTGTAATAAGGAAATCAGAAATAGAACAACAGAAAAACATAAGAATGGTTGCTAGATTTTTTTTTTTTTTTTTTTTTTTTTTTTTTTTTTTTGCAAATGAAATGTTATCCAAATTCTCTTTATTCTCACTTTTATCATCATTATTGTCATGATTAATAGAATTCTGGTAATTATTATCATTATTACCCTAATAATTGCCAAAATCATCAAATGAATGGAAAAAACGTCATTTTGGAGTATACTCTCAAAAGGCTAGATTTTGCCGATTTTTCGACTTTTGGGATTTTTTTCCTTTACCTTTTTTATTATATATGGACACCATTCCTGTTCTCATCATCATTATTATCACGATTATCATTATTATTATGGTTATCATCATCATTATCATCATTACCATCATCATTATCATCATTATTGCAATTATTATCATCATTATTGCAATTATTATCATTGCAATTATTATCATTATTATTGCAACTATTGCAATTATTGCAGTTATAATATATATTTTTACAACTATTCTAATAACGGCTACAATAATAATAGTAATAACAATAATAATAACAATAATAATGTTTTTATAATAATTATTTATATCATTATTTTAATTAATATCGTTATTACTGTAATTATTACTGTTATAATAATTATTTTTACAATTATACTACCAGTAAAAATGATAATAATAACAATATTAATACTAATAACAATATTATAACGATTATTATTATTATTATTATACTTATTATTATTATATTGTTATTATTACAGTTATGATATATTTTTTGGCAATAATACTAATGATTAATGTAATAATAATAATAATAATAATAAATAATAATAATAATAATAATGATAATGATAATGATAATAATAATAATAATAAGTAATAATATTAATAATCATCAAATGTTATCCAAATTCTCTTTATTCTCCCTTTTATCATCATTATTGTCATGATTAATACGATTCTGGTTATTATTATCATTATTACCCTAATAATTGCCAAAATCATCAAAGAAATCGAAAAAATCGACATTTTGGAGTATACTCTCAAAAGGCTATATTTCGCTAGATTTTGCCGCTTTTTCGACTTTTGGGATTTTTTTTCTTTTACCTTTTTTTCTTATATATGGACACAATTCCTGTTATTATCATGATTATTATCATGATTATCATCATTATTATCGTTATCATCATCATTATCATCATTATTGCAATTATTATCATTATTGCAATTATTATCATTATTATTGCAATTATTGCAGTTATAATATATATTTTTACAACTATACTAATAACAGCTATAATAATAATAGTAATAACAATAATAATAACAATAATAACTTTTTATAATAATTATTTATATAATTATTTTAATTAATATCGTTATTACTGTAATTATTACTGTTATAATAATTAGTTTTTGCATTATACTACCAGTAAAAATAATGATAATGATAATAATAACAATAATAACATTAATAACAATATTATAACGATTAGTATTATTATTATTATACTTATTATTATTATTATTGTTATTATTACAGCTATGATATATTTTTTGGCAATACTACTACTACTACTACTACTACTAATAATAATAATAATAATAATAATGATAATAGTAATAATATAAATAATCATCAAATGTTATCCAAATTCTCTTTATTCTCACTTTCATCATCATTATTGTCATGATTAATAGAATTCTCGTAATTATTATCATTATTAAGCTATATTACGCAAATGATGAAAAATTTGATTTCA
>NW_023661838.1:0-16958 GCF_015228065.2 Penaeus monodon | reverse complement strand
TATTTTTTGTATTCTTTTATTAGGGTAATAATGGAAAAATTAACTGAATTTATAATATGAATAATGTGTAAAGTGAGAATAAGAGATTGGATAACATTTGATGATTTAATATTATTACTATTATCATTATTATATCATTATTAACATTATTACTATTATTATATTATTATATTATATTATTATATTATTATTATTAGTATTATTATTATTATTATCATTATTATTATTACTTTAATATTAGTATTAATTGCCAAAAATATATAAACTGTAATATAACAATTACTAATAATAAGTATAATTATAATAATACAATTGTTATAATTTATTAATTATTATTGTATTATTATCATTATTATCTATTTTACTGGTAGTATAATTGTAAAAATAATTATTATAACAGTATAATTACAGTAATAACGATATTAATTGAAATATATAAAATAATGTATTATAAAAACGTTATTATTGTTATTATTATTGTTATTACTATTATTATTGTAGTTGTTATTAGTATAGTGTAAATATATATATTAAACTGCAATAATTGCAATAATAATGATATATTGCAATAATGATGATAATAATTGCAATAATGATGATAATGATGATGATAATGATGATAATGATGATAATGATGATGATAACGATATAATGATGATAATCATGATAATAATATGATAATAACAGGAATTGTGTCATATATAATAAAAAAGGTAAAAGAAAAAAAATCCCAAAAGTCGAAAAAGCGGCAAAATCTAGCGAAATATAGCCTTTTGAGAGTAGACTCCAAAATGACGTTTTTTTCCATTCATTTTGATGATTTGGCAATTATTAGGGTAATAATGATAATAATTACCAGAATTCTATTAATCATGACAATAATGATGATAAAAGTGAGAATAAAGATAATTTGGATAACATATGATGATTATTAATATTATTACTTATATCATTATTATCACATTATCATTATTATTATTATTATATTATATTATTATTATTATTATTATTATTATTCTTATTATTATTATTATTAATTTCATTATTTATTATATTATTATTATTATTTAGCATTATTATTAGTACTTTACATATTATATTATTTGCCAAAAAATATATTTATACTGTAATAATAACAATAATAATAAATAATAAGTATACATTTAATAATAGTAATTTTGTTTATAATATTTGTTATTATATTATTATTGTTTATTAGTCTCATTATTATTATTTTTACTGGAGTAATTGTAAATTAATTGATTAGAACGAATTAATTACAGTAATAACGATATTAATTGAAAATAATGTTATCAATAATGATTATAAGAAACGTTATTATTGTATTATTTATTGTTATTCTATTATTATTGTAGTTGTTATTAGTAGATGTAAAATTATATATATACTGCAATAATTGAATAATAGGATAATAATTGCAATAATGATGATATAATTGCAATAATGATTATAATGAATGATGATGACTGATGATAATGATGATAATGATGTGATAAAGCTAATATGACGATAATGATGATGATAATGATGATAATAACAGGAATTGTGTCCATATATAATAAAAAAAAGGTAAAAGAAAAAAATCCCAAAAGTCGAAAATACGCAAAATCTTTGAGAGGAGACTTCCAATGACGTTTTTTTCCATTTCATTTGTGATTCATGGTCAATTAATTAGGGTACTAAAGATAATAATTACCAGATTCCATTAATCAGACAATAATAATGATAAACGTGAGAATAAAGATTTTGGATAACATTTGATGATTATTAATTTATTACTATTACATTTGATCATTATTATTATATTATTTTATTATTAATTATTCGTATTATTATTATTAATTATTATTATTATTAGTTTTATTATTATTTATTATTATTATTATATTATATTATTATTCTTATATTAATTATTATTATCATTATTATTATTACCTTATTATTAGTATTATTGCCAAAAATATATTATAACTGTATAGACAATAATAATTAATAAGTAATATAATTATATAATACTAATTGTTATAATATTGTTCTTAATATTATTATTGCTATTATTATTCATTAATTATTATTTTTTACTGGTAGTAATAATTGTAAAATAAATTATTATAACATTATATTACAGTAATAACGATATTAATTGAATAATGATATACATAATGTTATAGAAACGTTATTTTGTTATTATTTATTGTTATTGACATTATTATTGTAGTTGTTTATTAGTATAGATTAAAATTATATAATTAATAACTGCAATAATTGCCATAATATGATAATAATTGCAATAATGATGATAATAATTGCAATAATGGATGATAATGAAATGATGATAATGATGATATAGAATGATAATGTGATGATAACGATAATATGATGATAATCATGATTAATATGATATAATAACAGGATTGGTGTCCAGAATAATAAAAAAGGTAAAAGAAAAAATCCCAAAAGTCGAAAAGAGGTGCAAATCAGAGCGAAATATAGCCTTTTGAGAGTAGACTCCAAATGACGTTTTTTCCATTCATTTGGATGATTTCTGGCATTATTAGGGGTAATAATGATAATAATTACCAGAATTCTATAATCATGACAATAATGATGAATAACGTGAGAATAAAGAGAATTTGGATAACATTTGATGATTATTAATATTAATACTATTATCTTATTATCATCATTATTATTATTATTTTTATTAGTATTAATTATTATTATTAGTATTTATTATTATTCTTATTATTATTATTATTATCAATTATTTTATTATTATATTATTATTATTATTATTATTATTATTATTATTATTATTAATCATTATTATTATTACTTTAATTATTAGTATATTGCCAAAATATATTATAACTGTACTAATAACAATAATAATAATATAATAAGTCTAAGTTAAAATACTTTTAAAAAACTTTTAAATTGTTATAATATTGTTTACTAAATTTTATATTGCTATTATTATCATTATTATTATCTTACTGTAGTATAATTGTAAAAATATTTATTATCACATAATAATTACAGTAATAACGATATTAATTGAAATAATGAATATAAATAAGGATTATAGAAACGTTTTATTGTGTATTAATTATTGTTATTACTATCATTATTGTAGTTGTTATTAATATAGATGTAAATTATATATTAAACTGCAATAATTGCAATATAGGGATAATAATGCAATAATGATGATAATAATTGCAATAATGATTATAATGATGAAATGATAATGAGATACTGAGTATACTATGATGGATACGATAATAATGAGATAATCATGATAATAATATGATAATAACAGGATTTGTGTCCCTATATAAAAAAAAAGGTAAAAGAAAAAAAAAATATTCCAAAGTCAAAAAGTGGCAAAATCTTGTGAAATATAAAACATTTTGAGAGTAGACTCCAAAATGGGACGGTGTTTCCATTCATTTCATGATTCTGGCAATTATTAGTGTGTAATGATAATGCATTACTAAATTCTATTAATCATGACAATAATGAGAACAATGAGAATAAAGAGATTGGATAACATTTGAATAATTATTAATATTATTACTATTATTTTATTAGCATCATTATTATCATTATATTATTATTATATTATTATTATTATTATTATTATTATTATTATTATTTTATTATTATTTATTATTATTATTATTATCATTATTATTATTTTTATTATCATTATCATTATTATTATTAATCATTATTATTATTACTTTAATTATTAGTATTATTGCCCAAAAAATATATTTTATACTGTAATAATATAAAATATAATAATAAGTATATTTATACATAATACTAATTGTTATAATATGTTATTATATTATTATTGTTATTATTATCATTATTATTATTTTTAACCTGGTAGTAGAATTGTAAAAGAATTATTAATCACAGTAATAATTATAGTACAGAACGATATTAATTGAAATAATTAAATAATACAAATAAACTGATTATGGAAACGTTATTATTGTTATTATTATTGTTATTCTATTACTTATGTAGTTGTTATTGTATAGATGTAAATTATAATATTACAACGCATAATTGCAGAAATAATAATGATATAAATTGCAATATGATGATAATACTTGCAAACTGATATAATGATGATGATAATGATGATAAGATGATAATGATGATGAGAACGAATATACTGATTGATAATCATGATAATAATGATGAATAATAACAGGAATTTTGTCATATAATATAAAAAAGGTAACAGAAAAAAAATCCCAAAAGTCGAAAAGGCGGCAAAATCTAGAGCGACATATAGCCTTTTGAGAGTAGACTCCAAAATGACGTTTTTTTATCCATTCATTTCATGATTCTTGCAATTATTGGTATATGATAATATTACCAGAATTCTATAATCATGACAATATGATGATAAAAGTGAGAATAAAGAGAAGTTGGATACATTTTGATGATTATTAATATTATTACTATTATTCATTATTATCATTAATTAGTATTATTATTATTATTATTATTATTATTAGTATTATTAATTATTATCATATTATTATTTTATTAGTAGTATTATTATATTATTATTATTAATTATTATCAATTATATTATACTTTAATTATTTAGTATTATTGCCAAAAAAATATATTTAACTGTACTAATACAATAATAATAATAATAATAATAGTATAATTATAATAATATTAATTGTTATAATATTGTTACTATTGTATTATTGCTTATCATATCATTATTAATTTCTTTTACTGGTAGTATAATTGTAAAAATAATTATTATAACAAGTAATAATTACAGTAATAACGATATTAATTGAAATAATGATAGAAATAACGTTATAGAAACGTTATTATGGTTGTTATTATTTATTGTTAGTACTATCATTATTTGTAGTTGTTATTATTCATAGATGTAAAATTATATTTAAACTGGCAATACATTGCATAATAATGATAAGAAGTGAATAATGATGATAATAATTGCAATAAATGATGATAATGGATGATGATAATGATGATAATGATGATAAGGATGATGATACGATAATATAATGATAATCATGATAATAATGATGATAATTACAGGAATTGTGTACATATATAATAAGAAAAAAGGTACAAGAAAAAAGAATCCCAAAGTCAAAAAGCGCAATCTTGTGAATATAACATTTTGAGAGTAGACTCCAAAATGGACGTTTTTTTTTTTCCCTTCATTTGAATACATATTCTGGCCATTATTAGGGTGATATGATATAATTACTAGAATTCTATTAATCCATGACATAATGATGATAAAGGAGAATAAAGAGAATTTTGGATAACATTTGATAATTATTCATATTATTACTATTATCATTATTATCATCATTATTATCATTATTATGATTATTATTATTATTTATTATTATTATTATTATTATTATTATTATTTTTATGTTTTATTATTTTTATTATTATTATTTTTAAAATTATAAATATTATTATTATTATTTAATTATTACTTTAATTATTAGTATTATTGCCAAAAATATATTATAACTGTAATAATACAATAATAATAATAATAAGTATAATTATATAATACTAATTGTTATAATATTGTTATTATATATTATGTTATATTATCATTATTATTATTTTTACTGGTAGTATAATTGTAAAATAATTATTATACAGTAATAATTACAGTAATAACGTATTAATTAAAATAATGATATAAATAATATTATAAAACGTTATATTGTTATTATTATTGTTATTACTATTATTATTGTAGTTGTTTATTAGTATAGATGTAAAAATATATATTATAACTGCAATAATTGCAATAATATGATAATAATTGCAATAATGATGATAATAATTGCAATAATGATGATAATGATGATGATATGTGATAATGATGATAACGATAATAATGATATAATCATGATATAATGATGATAATAACAGAATTGTGTCCATATATAATAAAAAAGGTAAAAGAAAAAAAATCCCAAAAGTCGAAAAAGCGGCAAAATCTAGCGAAATATACCTTTTGAGAGTAACTCCAAAATGACTTTTTTTCCATTCATTTGATGATTCTGGAATTATTAGGTAATAATGATATAATTACCAGATTCTATTATCATGACAATAATGATGATAAAAGTGAGAATAAGAGAATTTGATACATTTGATGATTATTATATTATTACTATTATCATTATTATATCATTATTATTATTATTATTATTTATTTTTATTTATTTATTATTCATTTTAATTATTTATTATTATTATTATTATTATTATTTTTATTATTAAATTATTAGTATTATTGCCAAAAATATATTTTAACTGTAATAATACCAAAAAAATAAAAATAAGTATAATTTAATAATACTAATTGTTATAATATTGTTTTAATATTTTATTTTATATTATATCATTATTATTATTTTTACTGGTAGTTAATTGTAAAAATAATTATTATAACCAGTAATAATTACAGTAATAACGATATTAATTAATAATATATAAATAATGATTATAAACGTTATTATTGGTTATTTTATTGTTTTTACTATTATTATTGTAGTTGTTTTTTATATAGATGTAAAATTATATTATAACTGCAATAATTGCAATAATAATGATAAAAATTGCAATAATGATGATAAAAATTGCAAAAATGATGATAATGATGATGAATGATGATAATGATAATAAAATTTTATGATAACGATATAATATGATAATCATGATAATATTGATAATACCGGAAATTTTGTCCATATATAATAAAAAAAGGTAAAAAAAAAAAATCCCAAAGTCGAAAAGCGCAAAATTAGCGAAATATAGCCTTTGAGAGTAGACTCCAAAATGACTTTTTTCCATTCATTTGATGATTCTGGCAATTATTAGGGTAATAATGATAATAATGACCTGAATTCTTTTAATCATGACATACTGATGATAAAATGAGAATAAGAGATCTGGGATAACATTTGATGATTATTAGTAATGAGTACTATTATCGTTATTTATTATCATTATTATCATTATTATCATTATTATCATTAATTATTTTATTATTATTATTATTATTATTATTTAATTATTATTATTATTATTATTGTTATTTTATTATTATTACTTTAATTTTAGTGTTATGCCAAAATATATTATAGACTGTAGATATAACAATAATAATAATACTAAAGGATAATTATAATATACGAATTTGTTTAATATGTTATTAATATCATTATTGTTTATATTATCATTATTTTATTTTACTGGTAGTATAATTGTAAAAGTAATATTATAACAGTAATAATTACAGTAATAACGATATTCATTAAAATAATGATATAATACTGATTATAAAACGTTTATTATTGTTATTTATTGTTATTACTATTATTATTGTAGTTGTTTATTAGTAAATAGAATGTAAAAATATATATTAAAACTGCAATAAATAATGGTAATTAATTGCAATAATGATGATAATAATCAATAATGAATGATAATTGGGGGAAAATGATGATAATGATGATAATGAGATAATGTTTGATACGATAATAATGAAAGATAATCATGATGATAATGATGAGAATAACAGGAATTGGTCCAAATATAATAAAAAAAAGGTAAAAGAAAAAAAATCCCCAAGTCGAAAAAGCGGCAAAAGCTAGCGAAATATAGCCTTTTGAGAGTAGACTCCAAAATGACGTTTTTTTTTCCTTTTCGTTTGATGATTCTGGCATTATTAGGGTAATAATGATAATATTACCTGAATTCTATTATCATCGACAATATGATGATAAAAGTGAGAATAAAAGAGAATCTGGATAACATTTGATGATATATTAGTATTATTACTATTATCATTACTTATATCATTATTATGCATTATTATCATTATTATCATTTTATCTATTATTATTATTATTATTATTTATTAATTATTACTTTAATTATTATTTATTATGCCAAAATATATTCTAACTGTAATAATAACATTATAATAATACTAATTATAATATTAATAATAACGAAATTGTTATGAATATTGTTATTGATATCCATTATTGTTTATTATTATCATTATTATTATTTTTACTGGTATTAAATTGTAAAATAATTATTATAACAGTAATAATTACAGTAATAAACGATATTAATTAAAATAATGATATAAATACTGATTATAAACGTTTATTATTGTTATTATTATTGTATTACTATTATTATTGTAGTTGTATTAGTATAGATGTAAAAATGATATATTATAACTGGCAATAATTGCAAATAATAATGATAATTTATTGCATAATGATGATATTGCAATAATGATGATATGACGATGATATGAGGATATGGTGATAATATGATGATAACGATAATAATGATGATATCAATGATATAATGATGATAATACATGAATTTGTGTCAATATATAATAAACTAAAGGTAAAAGAAAAAAAATCCCAAGTCTGAAAAGCGGCAAAATCTAGCGAAAATATAGCTTTTGAGAGTAGAACTCCAAATGACGTTTTCATTCATTTGAATGATTCTGGCAATTATTAGGGTATATGATAATAATTACCTAATTCTATTAATCATGACAATAATGATGATAATAGTGAGAATAAAGAGAATCTGGATAACATTTGATGATTATTAGTAATTATTACTATTATCAATTTTATTATCGATTATTTCATTATTATCATTAACATTTTGTTTATTATTATTATTATCTTTTTATATTATTATTTTCATTATTTTTATTATTATAATTATTATTATTATTATTATTATTATTACTTTAATTATATTATTACTTTAATTATTGTATTATTGCCAAAATATATATAACTGTAATATAGGCAATAATCAATAAGAAGAAGTATCATTATAAATTAATCAATTGTTATAATATTGTTATTAATATCTTATTGTTTTTGTTATCATTTATTATTATTTTTACTGGTATATAAGTGTCAAAAAATAATTATTATAACAGTATATTACAGTAATCACGATATTACTTTAAATAATGAGATAAATAATGATTTAAAACGTTATTATTATTATTATTATTTTTATTAGCTATTATTATTGTAGTTGTGTTATTAGTATAGATGTAAAATATATATTGTAAAACTGCAATAATTTTGCAATATAATGATAATTATTGCAATAATGATGATAATAATTGCAATAATGATGAATAATGATATGATAATGAAATGAGAATGAGGATATACGATAATAATGATGATGAATGCATATAATAATAACGATAATAACATGAATTGTGTCCATATATAATAAAAAAAGGTAAAGAAAAAAATCCCAAAGGTCGAAAAAAGCGGCAAAATCTAGCGAAATATACCTTTTGGAGTAGACCTCCAAAATGACGTTTTTTTTCCATTCATCTGATGATTCTGGCAATTATTAGGGTAATATGATAATAATTACCTGAATTCTATTTAATCATGACAATAATGATGATGAAAGTGAGAATAAAGAGAATCTGGATAACATTTTTGATGATTATTAGTATTATTACTATTATCATTATTATATCATTATTATCATTATTATCATTATTTATCATTATTATTATTATTATTATATTATTATTATTATTATTATTTTATTATTATTATTACTTTAATTATTATTATTAGTTAATTATTAGTATTATTGCCAAGAAATATATTATAACTTTATAGATAACAATAATATATAATAAGTATATTTGATAATACGAATTGTTTTATAATATTGGTTATTAATATCATTATTGTTATTATTATCATTATTATTAATTTTTAACTGTATATCATTGTATAATAATTATATAGCAGTAATAATTACAGTAATAACGATATTACATTAAAATAATGATATAATAATGATTAAAAACGTTATTATTGTTATTAAATTTTGTTATTACTATTAGTATTGATTTGTTATTAGTATAGATGTAAAATATATATTATAACTGCAATAATTGTCAATAATATGATAATCTTGCAATAATGATGATAATAATTGCAAGAATATGATAAGATTTGCTGATATTTGATAATGAATGATGATAACGATAATAATGATGATACTCATGATAATAATGATGATAAAACAGGAATTGTGTCCATATGAATAAAAAAAGGTAATAGAAAAAATCCCCAAAATCGAAAAAGCGGCAAATCAGCGAAATATAGCCTTTTGAGAGTAGACTCCAAAATGACCGTTTTTTTCCATTCATTTGATATTCTTGGCACTTATTATGGTATAATGATTAATAATTCCTGAATTCTATTAATCAGACATATGATGATAATTGAGAATAAAGAGATCTGGAATAACATTTGGATGAATAAAAAACTTGTTTTTTTGTTTTATTAGTATTATTACTATTATATTAATTATATCATTATACATTTTATCATTATTATCATTATTATTATTATTATATTATTATTATTATTATTATTATTATTATTATTATTATTATTATTATTATATTATTATTATTACTTAACTATTATTATATACTTAATTATTAAGTTTATTGCCAAAAAATGATATTATACTGTAAAATAACAATAATAATATAATAAGTATAATTAATAATACTGATTGTTATAATATTGTTATTAATATCATTATTGTTTATATTATCATCTATTATTTTTTTACTGTAGTATAATTGTAAAAATAATTATTATAACCGTAATAATTACAGTAAATCGATATTAATTAAATAATGATATAAATAACTGATAATAAAAACGTTATTAATTGTTATTATTATTGTTATTACTATTTATTGTAGTTTTTGTTATTAGTATCGATGTAAAAATATATATTTAAACTGCAATATTTCATAATAATGTTATATTATTGCAATAATGAGGATAATACTTGCCATAATGATATAATTGTGATAACGATAATTGATGATAATCATTCTATAATGATTATAATTAATCAGGAATGTGTCCATATATATAAAAAATGTAAAAAAAAAAAATCCCAAAGTCGAAAAAGCTGCAAAATCTAGCGAATATAGCCGTTTGAGATAGACTCCAAATACGTTTTTTCCATTCATTTGAGATTCTGGCATTATTAGTGTAATAATGATAATAAGTACCCTGAATTCTATAATCAGACAAATAAATGATGGAAATTGGGATAAAGAGAATCTGGAATAACATTTGATGATTATTAGTATATTACCTATTATCATTATTAATTATCATTATTATCATTATTATCAGTTATTAATCATTATTATTATTATTATATTATTTTTATTATATTATTAGTTTTTATGATTAATTATTATTATTATTACTTTAATTATTAGTAGTATTGGCAAAAAATAATATTATAACTGTAAATAATAACAATAATAAATAATGATAAGTATTTATATAATACGAATTGTTATAATATTGTTAATTAATATCGTATTGTTATTATTAGCATTATATTATTTTTACTGGTAGTATAATTGTAAATAATTATTATAACATTAATAATTCAGTAATAACGATATTAATTAAATAAATGATATAATAATGATTATAAAAACGTTATTATTGTTATTATTTATTGTTATTACGATATTATTGTAGTTGTTATTAGTATAGATGTAAAAATATATATTATAACTGCAATACTCATGATCCTTATTGCAATAATGATGATAATAATTGCAATAATGATGATAATGATGCTGATAATGATGAATAATGATGAATGATGATGATTAACGATAAAATGCTTTATAATCCATGATAATAATGATGATAATAACGAGGAATTGTGTCATATGATATAAAAACTGTAAAAGAAAAAAATCCCAAAAGTCGAAAAAGCGGCAAAATCTAGCGAAATATAGCCTTTTGGAGTAGACTCCAAAATGACGTTTTTTTCCATTCCATTTGATGATTCTGGCAATTATTAGGGTAATAAGGATATTAATTACCTGAATTCTATTAATCATGACAATAATGATGATAAGTGAAGAATAAAGAGAATCGGATACATTTGATGATTATTAGTATTATTTCTATTATCATTATTATCATCATTCTTATCATTATTATCATTATTATCATCATTCTTATCATTATTATTATTTATTATTATTATTATTATTATTAGTATTATCATTATTATTATTATTATTATTATTATTCTTACTTTAATTATGTATTATTGCCAAAAAATATATTTATAACTGTAATAATAACAATAATAATAATAATAGTATATTATATAATTCGATTGTTTATAATATTGTTATTAAATATCATTATTGTTATTATTATCATTATTAGTATTTTTACTGGTAGTATAATTGTAAAAATAAGTTATTATAACAGTAATAATTCAGTAATACGATAGTTAATTAAAATATGATATAAATATGATTATAAAAACTTATTATTGTTATTATTATTGTTATTACCATATTATTGTATTTGTTATTAGTATAGAGTAACAATATATATTATAACTGCAATAATTGCAATACTAATTATAATTATGTACAATAATGATGATAATAATTGCAATAATGAGGATAATGATGATGATAATGTTGATAATGATGATAATGATGATGATAACGATAATAATGATGATAATCATGATATAAATGATGATATAACAAATTGTGTCCATATATAAGTAAAAAAAAGGTAAAGAAAAAAAATCCTCAAAAGTCGAAAAGTGCAAAGCAAGGCGACATAAGCCTTTTTGAGAGTAGAACTCCAAAATGACGTTTTTCCATTCATTTGATGATTCTGTGCAATTATAGGGTAATAATGATAATTAATTACCTAATCTATTAATTCATGACAATATGATGATAAAGTGAGAATACGAGAATCTGGATACTTTGATGATTATTAGTATTTATTACTATTATCATTTATTATTATATTATTGATCATTATTATCATTAGTATCATTATTATTATTATTATTATTATTATTTTATTATTATTTTATTATTATTACTATAATTATAGTATTATTGTCCAAAAAACTAATTATTATAACTGTAATTTCTACCAATAATAAATAATAATAATATAATTAGAATATAATACGAATTGTTATAAGATTGTTAATTAATATAATTATTGTTGATTATTTCATTATTATTATTTTTACTGTAGTATACTTGTAAAATAATTATTATAACAGTAATAATTACAGTAATAACGATATTAATTAAAATAATGATATAAATAATATTAAAAACCGTTATAATTGTTATTATTATTGTTATTCTATTATTATTGTAGTTGTTATTATATAGAGATAAAAATATTATCATAACTGCAATAATAATGAATAATTAATTGCAATAATGATAGATACATTAATTGCAATAATTGATTATAATGATGATGATAATGATGATGATGAGTATAATGATGATGATTAAGATTAATATGCTGATAATTGCCATGATAATAATGATGATAATAACATGAATTGTGTCCATATATACATAAAAAAGGTAGAAAAGAAAAAAAATCCCAAAAGTCGAAAAAGCGGCAAAATCTAGCGAATATAGCATTTTTGATAGTAGCCGACTCCAAAATGACTTTTTTTTCCATTCATTTGATGATTCTGTGCAATTATTTAGGGTAATAATGATAATAATTACCTGAATTCTATATCATGTACAATGATGGATGATAAGTGAATAAAGAGATCTGATAACAGTTGATGATTATTAGTATTATTACTATTTCATTATTATTTCATTATTATCATATTATCTTTATTAATCATTATTATTATTATTATTATTACTATTATTATTATCATTAATATAATAATATATTTTTATTACTTTAATTATTGGTATTATTGCCAAAAAATATTTATAACTGTAATTAAAACATAATAATAAATAATAAGTATAATTTATATATACACAATTGTTATAATATGTTACTAATATCATTATTTGTTATTATTATCATTATTATATTTTTACTGGTAGTATAATTGTAAAAAATAATTATTATAACCAGTAATAATTACAGTATAACGATATTAATTAAAATAATGATATAAATAATGATTATAAAAACTTTATATTGTTTTATTATTGGGTTATTACTATTATTAGTGTTAGTTGTTATTAGTATAGATGTAAAAATCTATATTATACGCAATATTGCAAATAATAATGATAATTTATTGCAATAATGATGATAATAAATTTGCAATAGTGATGATACTAATGATGATAATGATGATAATGATTATAATGATGATGAGAGCGATAATCATGATGATAATCATGTAATAATGATGATATAACAGAATTGTTTCGTATATAATAAAAAAAAGGTAAAGAAAAAAAATCCCAAAGACGAAAAAGGGCAAAATCTAGCGAAATATACCTTTTGATAGTAGAACTCCAAAATGACGTTTTTTTAAAAGATTTGATGATTCTGGCAAATTATTAGGGTAATATGCTAATAATTACCTGAATTCTATTAATCATGACAATAATGATGATAAAAGTGAGATAAAGAGAATCTGTGATAAATTTTGTGATTTATTTTATTATTACTATTATCATTATTATTACATTATTATCATTATTATCATTATTATCATTATTATTATTATTAGTTATTATTATTATTTTATTATTATTATTATATATTATTATTATATTATTATTATGTTTATTATTAATTATCATTACTTAATTATTAGTATTTATTGCCAAAAAGTATATTATAACTGTAATGAATAACAATAATCATAATAATAAGTATAATTATAATAATAACGAATTGTTATAATATTGTTTATTAATTCATTATTGTTATTATTTATCATTATTATTTATTTTTAACTGGTATTATGTTGTAAACATATCTTTATTATAACAGTAATAAGTATCAGTAATAACGATTATTAATTTAAAATAATGATATAAATAGTGATATAAAAACGTTATTATTTTATTATTATTGTTATTACTAGTATTATTGTAGTTGTTATTAGTATATGGTGAGGTAAAAATATATATTATAAGTGCAATACTACTGATAATTATTGCAATAATGATGATAATAATTGCAATAATGATGAATAATGAATGATGGATAATGATTATAATGATGATAATATTATGATAAGCGATATATGATGATAATCATGATAATATGATGATATATAAAAGGAATTGTGTCCATATATAATAAAAAAAAAAGGTCAAAGAAAAAATCCAAAGTCGAAAAAGCGTCAAATCTAGCGAAATTATAGCCCTTTTGAGCGTAACTCCAAATGACGTTTTTTTCCATTCATTTGATGATTCTGGCATTATTATGTATAATGATAATAATTACCTGATATTCTATTAATCATGACAATTGATGATAAAAGAGTGAGAATAAAGAGAATCTGGATAACATTTGATGATTATTAGTATTTATTACTATTATCATTATTATTATCATTATTAGCAATTATTATCATTATTATCTTATTAAATTATTTTATTATTATTAATTATTAGTTATATTTATTATTATTGTATTATTATTACTTTAAATATTTAGTATTATGCCAAAAAATATATTATAAACTGTAATAATAACAATAATAATAATAATAAGTATAATTATAATAATACGAATTGTTATAATATTGTTATTAATATCATTATTGTTTTATTATCATTATTATTTTTTTTACTGGTAGTATAATTGTAAAATATTATTATAACAGTAATAATTACAGTAATAACGATATTAATTAAAATAATGATATAAAATGATTATACAAAACGTTATTATTGTTATTATTATTGCTATTACTATTATTATTGTAGTTGTTATTAGTATAGATGTAAATATATTTATACTGCAATAATTGCAATAATAAGATAATTATTGCAATAATTATGTAATAATTGCAATAATGATGTAATGATGATGATAATGATGATAATGATGATGATATACGATAATAATGATGATATCATGATAATAAGATGATAATAACAGGAATTGTGTCTATATATAATAAAAAAAAGGTAAAAGAAAAAAATTCCAAAAGTCGAGAAAGCGGCAAAATCTAGCGAAATATTGCCTTGTGAGAGTAGACTCCAAAATGACGTTTTTTTCATTCATTTGATGATTCTGGCAATTATTAAGGGTAATAATGATAATAATTACCTGAATTCTATTAATCATGACAATAATGATGATAAAAGTGAAATAAAGAGAATTTGGATAACATTTGATGATTATTAATATTATTACTATTATCATTATTATTATCATTATTATCATTATTATCATTATATTTATTATTATTTTATTATTATTTATTATTATTATTATTATTATTATTTTTTATTATTATTATTATTATTTTTAATTTTATATTATTCCAAAAATATATTATAACTGTAATAATAACAATAATATAGAATAATATATTATAATAATACGATTGTTATAATATTGTTATTAAATCATTATTGTTATTATTATCATTTTTTAATTTTTTACTGGTATATATTTGTAAAAATATATTAAAACAGTAAATTACGTAATAACGATATAATTAAAATAATGATTTTTAAATAATGATTATAAAACGTTATTATTGTTATTATATGTATTACTATTATTATTGTATTGTTATTAGATAATTAAAAATAAAAAATAAAAATTTGCAATAAAATGAAATTATGCAAAAATGATATAATAATTGCATAATTGATGATAAGATGAATAATGATGTAATTATATTTGATGATGAATTAATGATGATAATAATGAAAAATGATTTAAAATAACAGGTTTTAATAAATAAAAAAAGGAAAAAAAAAAATAAAAAAAAAC
>NW_023661837.1:10000-16959 GCF_015228065.2 Penaeus monodon | reverse complement strand
TATATATATATATATATATATATATATACATATATATATATGTATACATACATAGACACATATACATATGTGTATACACACACACACACACACACGTGAGTGTAAAAAACATACATATATATATATATATATATATATATACTATATATTATTATATATATATATATATATATATATATATATATATATATATATATATATATATATATATATATATATATATATCATCATCAAGGGGCTAACGCCGACGAGGGCGCATGGCCGCATCCACCCTTCGCTTCCAGCCACGAGGATCCCTCGAGGCGAGTCTCCAGGCAGGCACACGGCCCATCTCTAGTTCCTCACGACAGGTCTCGTCGAGCTGCCCAAGCCATGATCTCCTAGGACGTCCCACGGTCTCCTCCACCTAGGGTTGTCTCGCAGAGAGACAAACTGGTGAGCAGGGTCGTCCATAGGGAGGCGAGCTAGGTGGCCATATAGCCTGAGTTGGCGATCCCGGATTATGCAAGTAACAGGTCCCATGCCGGTCTCACGGTGTAACCGCCGGTTGGACACGTGGTCCTGCCAACTGTACCCCATGATCCGGCGAAGGGACTTGTTACAAAAGGCATCAAGGCGAGACTCCAAGGCACTGGATAGCGTCCAGGTTTCGCTTCCATAGAGCAAAACTGGAAGTATCAAGGCCTTGAAGACACGCAGCTTGGTCCTTCTGCATAGGTACCGACATCTCCAAACGCTCTTGTTGATCGAGTTCATGGCTCCTGTTGCCAGACCAATCCGTCTACTGACTTCCTGGTCTGACAACCCGAGAGATTGGACTACGCTACCAAGGTATGTAAAACTTTCTGTGACTTCAACGTCCTCGCCGCAAGCATGGATCGAGCTGAACGGGTTCCCTAACAGCCCCCAAAGTCCTGAATCTTGGTCTTGGTCCAGGAGACCTCTAAGCCTAGGGGCTTCGCCTCATTGCTAAATGCATCAAGAGCCGCCACAAGTGACTCCAAGGACTCAGATAGGATGGCAACATCGTCGGCAAAGTCAAGGTCTGAGACCTTAATATTGCCTAGTTTTTGCTCCGCACTGACTTTGGCTAGTAGCTCTGCCCATTATCCAGTCCATACAAGTGTTGAAAAGTGTGGGTTGCAAGGACACAGCCTTGCCTCACCCCTGAATTAACAGGGAAGAAGTTCGACATACCCCCACCACACTTTACAGCACTTTCAGTACCAGTATAGAGGCTTGCTATCAGGCCAATAATCTGTGTCGGAATTCCCCTGAGTCTCAGGATCTCCCATAGCGATTCCCGATGCACCGAGTCAAACGCCTTCTTGAGGTCGATGTAGGCTGCAAGCAACCCACGACCAAACTCACGACGGCGTTCCACAATTATTCGAAGCGCTAGTATACGGTCTATTGTGGACTTGCCAGGAGTAAATCCAGACTGCTCCGGTCTCTGGTGCCTCAGTAGGTGGTTGCGGATCCGTTTCAGAAGAATGTGAGCGAGAACCTTGCCCGGTATGCTGAGCAGTGTAATGCCACGGTAGTTGCTACAGTCCCATCGATCCCCTTTCCCCTTCCAGAGAGGGATGACCACGCCCCTCAGCAGGTCAGGGGGAATGGTACCAGACTAGTCAGGACTGTATGCAGGCCCCGAGCCATAGGTTCACCCCCAGCCTTTAGCAGTTCAGCAGGGATATCACATATGCCTGCAGCTTTCCCACTCTTCAGCTTGGAAATCGCCAGCCTAACCTCTGTTAGGGTAGGAGTTCCTCGCTGATGGGTGGGTCCGGCACAGGCACTGAGACATCGCTTGCATCCAAGCTAACTGTTGGAGGATCCACCTGGTACAACTGTTCAAAATACTCAGCCCAACGTTCACGAACCCCAACATGATCTGAGATGATCCGTCCATCCGCTGATCGGACTGCAGTCATCTGTGAGGAGGGCTTAGGGTTCAGTTTTCTCAGGGCTTGGTAGGCAGGGCGAAGGTCATTTACCAAGAAATGGCCTTCGACCTCCTCAGCAAGATTCCTGATGAACTGTTCCTTGTCCCTTCTCAGCAGTGTCCGAGCCCTACGCACCATGGAACGACGCAAGACTTGATTCCCATTCAGCCGAGCTTGCGACACGCTTCAGTGTGGCCGCTAATGTCTCCAGGGAGATGGTATTCTGCCTTGTCCTTGGGTGTACGCCAATGGACTCCTGAGCTGCTTCGAGTGTTACGCGCTTGAAGGACTCCCACAGAGCAACTGGATCCGTCAGGTTGCTGGTTTCTGAGAATCGGTCAGAGGACTGCCGTGGCGAACCCACGGGCACATTCCTCCTCCCTTAGTCTGTCCAAGTGAAACACCTTAGGGTGGCCACTGGAGGGACGGGGAGTTTTGAAGTGGACCCGCAGGGTAGCCACAAGCAGCCTATGGTCGGTGCCACAGAACTCAGCACTCCGGTAAACCCTGCAGTTCTGGAGGATCCTCCATCGCGTGCTGACAAGAATGTGGTCGATCTCCTTGGCCATTGTACCCGTATCGCTGTACCAAGTCCAGCGATGCGAGTTGGAGCGCTGGTACCAGGAGCCAGAGATCCTTATTTTCTGGGACCTAGCAAAGTCCCGGAGAAGGAGGCTATTCTCGCTGCTGGGATCAGCTCCCGAGCCATGGGGGCCGACAGACATCTCGTAGCCAGCTCGGTCACAGCCGGATACCGCATTGAAGTCGCCCAGAACAATGCGAATATATATATATATATATATATATATATATATATATATATATATATATATATTATATATATCTTCTTTTAACGGTAGGTTCATGTCTGAGCCACCGTGGTCACAGCATGATACCTAATTGTAGTTTTCATGTTGTGATGCTCTTGGAGTGAGTACGTGGTAGGGTCCCCAGTTCCTTTCCACAGAGAGTGCCGGTGGTACCTTTTTTAGGTAATCATTCTCTCTATTTATCCGGGCTTGGGACCAGCACTTGACTTGGGCTTGGTTTGGTCACCCAGTGGCTAAGTAGGCAATCAAGGTGAAGTTCCTTGCCCAAGGGAACAACGCGGCGGTCGGTGACTCGAACCCTCGAATTCAGATTGCCGTCGTGACAGTCTTGAGTCCGACGCTCTAACCATTCGGCCCCCGCGGTTTTGACGATCATGGGCTTTCATGATTTTTTTTAGAAATTTTAGAGCGGTTTTTTTTGCCATTGCCTTCCCCCCGGTTTTTACGATCACCATCTCTATTTCCCCGGCACGACTTGAGCTGGTTTGGGCCCACCAGTGGCTGGGGCGGGCAATCAAGGTGAATTTCCTTTCCCCAAGGGAAAAAAACGCGCCGACCGGTGACCAAACCCCTCGAACTCAATTGCCGTCGGACATTTTGAGTCCGACGTTAACCATTCGGCACCGCGGCCCCCATATATTATATATATATATATATATATATATATAATAATTATATATAATATATAATATACATACAATGTATATATTATATATATATATATATATATATATATTATATATATATATATATACATATATAGAGACATAATAGACATAGATATACGGTAATAATTTTTATGGAATTACATACATAATAGTATAATTAATTAAAATTTAATATTAATAAAATAATAATTTTAATATATATATATATATATATATAAATATGTGTGTGTGGGTGTGTGTGTGTGGGTGTTGTGTGTATTGTTTGTGGGGGTTTTTAGTGTGGTTATTTAATTTTTATAATAATATATATATTATATATATAAAATTTTATATATATAGGGGAGTATATATATATATTATAATAATTATATTTTAAATATATATATAATATATATATATATATATACACACACATAATACAAACACACACGCAATATATTAATACTGTATATATATATGTAATAGTATATATAAAATATAAAATATATAATATATATATATATTATTATATATATATATATATATAATATATAATATAAATAATATATATATATAAAATTAAAATTATAATTGTATTATATATTATATATATAATATTTATAATATATATAATATATATATATAAAAATATTGTGGTTGTGTGTGTTTGTGTGTGTGTGTGGTTGTGTGTGTGTGTTGGTGTGTGTGTGTGTGTGTGTATATATATATATATATTTATATATATACAATATAATAATATATATATAATATATATATAATATAATATATATAAAATTTACTAATAATATATATATATATATATTTTAAAATATAAAAAAATTATAAAATTTTATATATAATATATAATATATTTATATATATATATAACAATTTATTATTCCATATTAAACTTAGATTAGTTAAAGGAATAATTATGTTTTTATCTATTGCACCCCAATATAAAATGCAACAAAAATACCCCTTTTTTCCTGAATATTCGCTTTAGGCTATGACAAGAATTTTTACATGCAGTTGCATGTAAAAGTGTAGAAATGTAGAAGTCTCCCTGATTTCAAACTACTCGCTCTGAAAGTGCGTGTCTCTGCGTGTGTTCACGGAGAGATCTCAGTGCAGATTCCACCCCTCCAGGAAGGGCGATGACGTCATAAAACTGCTGCCTCCTACGTAACTGCAGAGGCCCTGTCACGTGACCTACGTTGCTGCAGCATGTGGGAGGGAATTCTTGTTTGTTTATAACAGTGGATGCAATACCAGGTATTACACCAATGTCGGGTCGTGGGAGAGGGCTGTTCGAGTGTCTCATGTGTGACGTTGTGCCGCACTGTAGATGTTTTTCTTAGCGTGGATTTTGAAGGTCTGAGTAATGAGGTGAAGAAACATGCTAATTAAAGGCAATAACTGTCTAGCTGGATAAGATACCTACCTCTTTTGTTATTTGTGTTTCAATGGCGTATCTATATACTTATGAGTTATCAATGTAAAAAAAAAGTCTGAACAAAGGATCTAAGCTCATAAATACACAGAAAAAGAGAAGAAAAAAGGTAAAAAAAAGAATCAAAATGAAAATCACCAACGCTTAAAAATCCACCAAATGCAAAATAATAATCACCACAAAGAAGAAGAAGGAGAAAAAGAAGGAAAAAGATTTGATATCAGGCAACGGGATCTGGCGACCTTCTTGCGGCCAAAACGTTCGGAAGTCGCTGTTGTTATCCGTGTGAATAAGGCATGAGCTGTTCCAGGACTCGTAACGGCCTCAACGCCGATCGGCCGCTGATCGTTAATGGTTGTGCTGAAGTTTTTTTTTTATTTTTTTTCATTTATATAGTTTTCATTATTTTGTTCAATTTTTATTTTCTATTCTTTTATATATATATATATATATATATATATATATATATATATATATATATATATATATATATATATATATGTATATATATATATTTTTTTGTATATTTTTTAGTTTCATTTTTAAATATTCTTTTAAAATCTAGTTAGTGCATTTATTGATTGATCTAATATATTTATTTATTTATTATTTATTTATTTCTTTTTCTTTGTCGTTTTTGTTTTTCCTTTGTTTTCCCTGCTTCTGTTTTTCCTTGGTCGTTTTTTTCCTTTCTTTTTTCTTACATTCTGTTTTTCCTTGGTCGTTTTTTTCTTATTTCCCTCTTCGTTGTAGTTTTGGCTTCGCGTTTCTGTTTCTTTTCTTTTTTCGTTTGGTTTCCTCTTCCGTTTTCCTCCTTATTCTCTGACTCAGTATCTGACTGACTCTCTCTTTCTCCTTCTCTCTCTTTATTTCATCTGTTTCTCATTTTCATTTACTTTTTATTCCCTTTGTTTCTTTTATTGTCTTGTTTTTATTGATGTGATCGTTGCGTGCTCGCCATGTTCGGGAAGTGATTATCCGCATAACTGTTATCATAGGCCTATTTTATACATTATCGTAATTGCTGTTTGGTCCGGTGGTAATGAGGGTAACACTGATAACAGTAAGAATAATATATTATACAGTAACGATGGGGATGAGACTTTACTATGATAATTTTACCTTTTATCTTTTTTCATTGATATCAAGAATCTTATCATTATCGTGATCATCATTACTAACGTCGTTTCGTACTGTATTATCAAAATTGTGCAGTTTTAATTCCTTTACTTTGTACCATTTTAATTATCAACTTTATCTTCAGCTTAATCACAGTCTTTATCATCGATATTATTCAGGATGAATAATACTGCTATCATTCTTCCCTATTAGCATCAGCATATCTTAATAATTAACGATAAATTTCTGTATCGCATTTGTCATCATCTACATCGTTGTTTTATCCTTCGTGTCACTTATCTTTAAACCTTCTTATATTAGTAATTTTTTATCGTTTGAAATGTATAGATCACTACCGTCACTGTTAATGTAACCTCCTTCCACTGTCATCAATAAAGCAGTTCAAGTCACTGTTGTCAACATCATTATTAACGATTCCAGACTGCGGCTGGCCATTATCATTCATTATTACTTCATTTGTTAGATACTGAACATGATTTGCATGTTTTTGCGATTAGAACCATGGCTGTATTTTCAACTGATCCGGTTCATTAGTATCATAGCTTGAATAGCTTTAATTATAATCAACATATTGTTATTCAATATTCGTTATATTAATCATTATCATTTCCATAATCTCGGTCATCAAAAGTATCGATAACATGACTTGACCCAGCTTCAAATTAGGCCTATCATCAGTTAGACTTATTTAGATGTGGGTAAACAGGTATTTGCAGTTTATTTACCATCCGCATGTATCACCCATTGATTGTTGCTAATAGAGCACTTCATTGCCTAGTAGGTAGGGCTACCAACCCCGGCGAGTAAAGTGTATCGATCAAGGCAAGTTGTCGGTTGTACCTCGAATATTTACACGTATCTTGCCTTGTTTGGTGGTTAATTTTGACATTTTAGAATACTCAGGACTAGGAATGAGGTTTTAAAATATTGAATTTAGTAGAGC
>NW_023661837.1:0-2500 GCF_015228065.2 Penaeus monodon | reverse complement strand
GGAGGATCCTCCAGAACTGCAGGGTTTACCGGAGTGCTGGTTCTGTGGCACGACCATAGGCTGCTTGTGGCTACCCTGCGGGTCCACTTCAAAACTCCCCGTCCCTCCAGGGGCCCCACCCAAAGGGGTTTTCACTTGGACAGACTAAGGGAGGAGGAATGTGCCCGTGGGTTCGCCACGGCAGTCTCTGACCGATTCTCAAAAAACCAGCAACCTGACGGATCCAGTTGCTCTGTGGGAGTCCTTCAAGCGCGTAACACTCGAAGCAGCTCAGGAGTCCATTGGCGTACACCCAAGGACAAGGCAGAATACCATCTCCCTGGAGACATTAGCGGCCACTGAAGCTTGTCGCAAGGCTCGGCTGAATGGGAATCAAGTCTTGCGTCGTTCCATGGTGCGTAGGGCTCGGACACTGCTGAGAAGGACAAGGAACATTTCATCAGGAATTTTGCTGAGGAGGTCGAAGGCCATTTTTTGGTAAATGACCTTCGCCCTGCCTACCAAGCCCTGAGAAAACTGAACCCTAAGCCCTCCTCACAGATGACTGAGTCCGATCAGCGGATGGAGGATCATCTCAGATCATTTTGGGGTTCGTGAACTTTGGGGGCTGAGTATTTTGAACAGTTGTAGCAGGTGGATCCTCCAACAGTTAGCTTGGATGCAAGCGATGTCTCAGTGCCTGTGCCGGCCCCCACCCATCAGCGAGGAACCTCCTACCCTAACAGAGGTTAGGCTGGCGATTTCCAAGCTGAAGAGTGGGAAAGCTGCAGGCATATGTGATATCCCTGCTGAACTCAAAAGGCTGGGGTGGAACCTATGGCTCGGGGCCTGCATACAGTCCTGACTGCCATTTGGCAGTCTGGTACCATTCCCCTGACCTGCTGAGGGGCGTGGCATCCCTCTCTGGAAGGGAAGGGGATCGATGGGACGTAGCAACTACCGTGGCATTACACTGTCAGCATACGGGCAAGGTTCTCGCTCACATTCTTCTGAAACGGATCCGCAACCACCTACTGAGGCACCAGAGACCGGAGCAGTCGGATTTACTCCTGGCAAGTCCAATAGACCGTATACTAAACGCTTCGAATAATTGTGGAACGCCGTCGTGAGTTTTGGGCGTGGGTTGCTTGCAGCCTACCCTCGACCTCAAGGGAAGGCGTTTGACTCGGTGCATCGGGAATCGCTATGGAGATCCCGAGACTCAGGGGGAAATTTCCCACACAGATTATTGGCCTGATAGCAAGCCTCTATACTGGTACTGAAAGTGCTGTAAAGTGTGGTGGGGGTATGTCGAACTTCTTCCCTGTTAATTCAGGGGTGAGGCAAGGCTGTGTCCTTGCACCCCCACTTTTCAACACTTTTATGGACTGGATAATGGGGAGAGCTACTAGCCAAAGTCAGTGCGGAGCAACACAGGCAATATTTAAAGGGCTCAGACCTTGACTTTGCCGAAAGATGTTGCCCTCCTATCTGAGTCCTTGGAGTCACTTGTGGCGGCTCTTGATGCATTTAGCAATGAGGCGAAGCCCTAGGGTTAGAGGCTCCTGGACCAAGACAAGATTTAGGACTTTGGGGGCCTGTTAGGGGAACCCGTTCAGTCGATCCCCTGCTTGCGGCGAGGACGTTGAAGTAAAAGAAAGTTTTACATACCTTGGTAGCGTAGTCCAATCTCTGGGTTGTCAGACCAGGAAGTCAGTAGACGGATTGGTCTGGGAACAGGAGCCATGAACTCGATCAACAAGAGCGTTTTGGGGATGTCGGTACCTATGCAGAAGGACCAAGCTGCGGTCTTCAAGGCCTTGATACTTCCCGTTTTGCTCTATGGAAGCGAAACCTGGACGCTATCCAGTGCCTTGGAGTCTCGCCTTGATGCCTTTTGTAACAAGTCCCTTCGCCGGATCATGGGGTACAGTTGGCAGGACCACGTGTCCAACCGGCGGTTACACCGTGAGACCGGCATGGGACCCCGTTAATTGCATAATCCGGATCGCCAACTCAGGCTATATGGCCACCTAGCTCGCCTCCCTATGGACGACCCTGCTCACCGGTTGTCTCTCTGCGAGACAACCCTAGGGGGAGGAGACCTGTGGGACGTCCTAGGAGATCATGGCTTTGGGGAGCTCGACGAGACCTGTCGTGAGGAATAGAGATGGGCCGTGTGCCTGCCTGGAGACTCGCCTCGAGGGATCCTCGTGGCTGGAAGCGAAGGGTGGATGCGGCCATGCGCCCTCGTCGGCGTTAGCCCCTTGATGGTGATATGTATATATATATTATATATATAATATATATATATTATATATTTTAATTTTATATATATATATATACATTTATATATATATAACAATATATATATTTTTATATATTATATATATATATATATAATATATTATAATGTATATTATATATGTGTGTGTGTGTGTGTGTGTGTGTGTGTAAATAATAATATATATATATAATATATTATATATATATAATACAATATATAATAGCTACATACAAT
>NW_023661836.1:10000-16961 GCF_015228065.2 Penaeus monodon | reverse complement strand
CCTACTTCTGTATGAATTTATGAAAGTTTACCTGTTGTTTATTCATCTGACCAGCAACACAATTATTTAGTGATATTATTCTTGCCGCTGACCATGCATTGGTTATTCATTTATATTACATCTAATTATATTAACTCATATTACGTTCGTGAGCTTAAACATATGAATTGCCTAATCGTTACTACCCAAGCGTCAGTTGTCTAACTTAAAATTATTGTCTGACACTTCCCATTTCAGCAGAGTACTTACGCTGCTCTTGAAAGTGGGATTTGCCTAGATAAACCAGTGCAATATCAAGTATCAATTTCAAATTCAGCAGTTTAGGTTTGTCACCTGCGGTAATTTTTGACAGGTTACGTCTAAAATTGTTGCAGAAAACATATGCATATCTAGGAAAGCATAATCATCGTCATATTTTCGACACACATTAGATCGTTTGAACTTGGGAGATTTGGTAAGTAAATACAATGAAATCTGAAATGAAGTTAGTATGGAAATTGCTCATTTAAGGTGACTGTGCATACGCGACCTTCAAAGAAAGTAGGAATTCAGTGTCACTTTTCATTGGGTTACAGAAACGAAATTAACGAAAAAGTTTTCATTCGAAAAAAAAATTGAGTGTTTTCATATATACACATCCTGCTTTCTATTTGGAAAGGACTAAGATTCATGGGAACTTTTCATTTCGGTTACAGAAATATGTAGATTACAGGTATCTTTATTGAAACAATAACCTCAGACACCACACGTATATACATATCAGAGAATAGCAAGACGTAATATTCGATGAGGCTGAGTGCATTTATTCGAAGGTGATTCCGCTCGCCCGCTGTTCCTCAGCGATGCGAAGCAGTTCGGGCACGTGGGCGGGCAGCGGCGGGGCAACGGGCAGGAGGTCGGACGAAGGCTGGTAACCGTTCTCGTCGGCGACGAAGCTGACTTCGGCGGTGCTTCCGTCGGGAAGAAGGAAGCTGCAACAATAGAAAGCAGTGTAGATACTGCAGCCCAAACTTTAGAGTTTGATATAAAATTCAATCTACAATTGTTTCTTCACTTTACCTGAATGAGCCCTGCATGTTGCTCTGGCCCTTTGACCCGGGACTGCCAATTTTGTTGGCCCTGATACCATTGCTCGTTTCGAAGGTGTACTGGAAGTTACCGTCGCCGTTGTCGGACCTCTCGTCCAAAACGGTCTCGGCCTGAGACTCGGGCGTCTGAGGACGGGCGAGGGCGAGGGCGGCCAGACAGGCGAAGACGATCTGTGGGCGAAGACAATTTTCCACTGAACATATTTTCAATATTTTAAAAACTCTCTTACTATACTTTTCAACTTTCTTGCATTGAAACACATATGCACACACGAAAAATACTTGTACGTGAGTGTATGAACGTCTGAGTTTGTGAAATAAAAGTCATTAAACTCGGTTCCACTCGGACTGCCTCTTAGCGCACCAACCCCGTCAAATGCAATGCCAGCAATGACAAGGCAGGACGTGCATGCTGTACTCACCAGCTTCATGGTTGTAATGTGATGAAGCATGCCGTTGCAGCCGCTGCTTATATAGTGGCGAGAGGCTCAGTAAGGTTAAGAGAAGAGAGAAAGGATCATGTATATTCTTTCCTCAGTCGAAAAGGGAGAAGTTTCTGAGGTATAACGAGATACTTTGTATTAGCAATAGTTTATGGAGTAAACTGATGAATAAATGATAAATAATACAGAGGGAAATAATCCAATATGTATCATAATAAAAATAGAAAACAGTTTCTTACAGACAAAGCGCATAAATAATTAACATTTAACTTTTTTCTCTAAACTGAAGAGGAATGGAAAGGGCTAATGGCGAACCATCACACGCTACCGGGGTAACGATACCAGAAAGTCGGAGAACCACAGATGTAGATAAGGGTAAGGAGGTAGATTATGGAGATTTCATTTTCAGGTTTGGTTATGAGTAGAATTGAGTTAAGGAGTGATACATGGTAGTAGACTTTTGGGTTCTTTTAATTAAGACTGATGAGATTACTGTCTACTTCTGGGGTAGATTAAGAGTAGTGAGGGTGGATAAAGGAAGATTTTAGCTGTAGAAGAAACAGCTGTCTTAAGGTAAATACTGTACATATTATAAAGCGGTTTCTTGTTATTGTGCAACCTCAGAATGTTGCCTGTTTGAAATATGATATATGAATACATGAATTATGCACACACTAAAACATATACAAGAAACAATAAGAGACATTGTTAATTGGGATTAATCAAATATTTATTTGATACCTTACAGGTGCTCTGCTTTACACTTACAGTATATTTCGATACTAATCAGAAAAAGATTGAGTTTTTTTTCAACTGCCATTCTCTAGCAATCTCTTGTTAACCATCGAGTTTTGTATACAAGGCATATAGCTGTCGTCAACTATTTTTTACGAGTAATTTTTTTTACTCACATATCTAGTTTTGCATATAAGCATTTGTATGAAAATATGCAGAGAAGTTTGACTTCTCAGAATATGTATTTCTATCAAATCGCAAAAAAAATATATGTTCATTTGTATCCGGCATCAAGGTAACTTTTTTTTTAGCTTAAGAAGAGCTTACACACTTATTCAGTATGATGTGCAGCGAAGCAGTACCTGTCGGAGGTAAAAAGAATGAATATGTATTAGGAGGTCTTGTTATTAATGCCACATGATAAGAGAAAGGCGAGCTGACAGGTCCGGATTTGCTCTTAAAACATTTCAGGATGTAGAATTCAGTTTAAAAATTGTAAACGAAGATATAAAGAAGAAACAAAGCTTTCACATGCCCCGCTATAGACAGACTACAGTATTTTCATTCTAAACTTTAATAACTTGGGTTTAGCTGACGGAAAGCATTTTGAAGACTACAGGACAGAATTGTTTAAAATGAGAACAAATTAGTGTTAAACTGTATCTTCACACTTAATGTATTTACACTATTCCATGACAAACTTGCCTAAAGCACCTCCGTTCTGATACTGAACACTTGATAGTCATGAAAGTCATTCGGGTTGCAAGTGTGATGTAACATAGTATGTGTTGTTAACAAAATATCTTGCCTATGCATGATATATCTAGTATAAACACAGATTCTAAACACATATCTCGTACTAGGCACTAAACATTGTATTTTCATAACTTAAAATGTTAGCACATTAAAGGCAGTTATTTGCATGTAGATAATAACCTATACTTCTGTATGGAATTTATGAAAGTTTACCTGTTGTTTATTCATCTGACCAGCAACACAATTATTTAGTGATATTATTCTTGCCGCTGACCATGCATTGGTTTTTCTTCTTCTTCTTAAAGTGCCTTGCCCTTTTAGGCGTTGGCGTCAGGGTTTTCATCCTGTTCTGTCTGCTGAAAATTTAACATTGATTTTTATTTTATTATCAAATTTATATTAACTAAACTTATATTACTTCGTGAGCTTAAATATAGTTGCCTAATCGTTACAAACCCAAAACGTCATTTGTCTAACTTAAAATTATTGTCTCCCTTTCCCCTTTAAACAGGTACTTACGTGCTCTTAAAAGTGGGATTTGCCTAGATAACCCCTGTCACCAAATATTAATTTCAGCATTTTAAAGGTTTGCCCCCTGCGGTAATTTTTGACCTTTTACGTCTAAATTTTTTGTGAAAAAAATCTTTTTGGGAAAAGCTAATCATCGTCATATTTTCGACACTCGGAGTTTTGGTAGTAATACATATTGCTCATTTAAGGGTGACTGATACGCGACCTTCAAAAAAAGGGCATTCAGTGTCACTTTTCTTGATTACAGAAACAAATTTAAAAAAAATTTTTTTCATTTCAAAAAAAAAACATTTGCGTGCTTTCTATATCCCCCAAAAATCCTCTTTCTATTTTAACCTAAGATTCATGGGAACTTTTCATTGCGGATACAGAAATTGTGATTACGGTATCTTTTAAAAACAAAACCTCAGACACACCTATTTACATTAAAAAAAATCAAGACTAATATTCGAGATTTTGGGTTTTTTTTTCGAAGGTATTCCCTCGCCCCTTTCCCCAGGTCAACGTTCGGGCACGTCGGGCACGGGGGGGGGCAACGGGCGGAGGTCGCAAGGCTAAAACCTTTTCGTGGGCGACGAAGCGACTTCCTCTTCCCCGAAAAGGGCTCAACAATAGAAACAGTGTGATCTCACCCAAACTTTTTTTGATATAAAATTCAACTACAATGTTTTTCACTTTCCTTTTCCCGCATGTTTTTTGGCCCTTGGCCCCGGGACTGCCAATTTTTTGGCCCAATCCTTTCTCTTTGGGGTTACGGGGTTTTACCGTCGCCCGTTTTTCCCTTCCCCCAAAAAACGGTCCTCGGCCTGAGACGGGGGCTCTGAGGGGGGCGGGGCGAGGGCGCCAGACAGGCAAGCCTCTGTGGAAAACATTTTCCACAAACATTTTTCAATTGTTAAAAAATCTCTTACATACTTTTTTTCTTGCCAAAACTCATAAGCTAAAAACACATCGTTTTATAACTTTCTCTTTAAAAAACTATTAAATCTTCCCCCTCAATTGCTTGTTAGCGCACCCCCCCCGCCAAAAAAACCCCCCTGAAAAGGGCGGGACTGCATGCTTCTCACCAGCTTCATGGTTTGTGCTAAACCCCTGGGGTTGCAGCCGACTTTTTAATAGTGGAGAGAGGCTCGGGAAAGGGTTTAAAGGGAGGAGGGAAAGGGGGAAGCGTGGGGGGCCTTTTTACTTAGGGACCTCAAGAAGGGGATTTTATATAATCATGCAAGATGATTGTGGCAGAATGAGTTGACGAGGATTTTATGAGTAGATTTCAGGTAAAAAGGGTGAAGAAAGGGGTTTTAAAAGTAATGAATTAAAAAATTTTGGGGACAGGTAATTAAATTCATTAAGTAAAAATTTGGGTGGCAGATACAGGGGAGAGTAGCTCTAGCACTCTCAGATTACCGTTATTTTTTCATTATAACGTTTACTGTCATTTATTTTCATAATAATTTTTATCAAAATTTTTAGATTATATTATTATGATTTGATGAGTATCATCTCATCCATCCATCTCTCATCATCATCATCATCTCATCATCATCATCATCACATCTCATCATATCTCATCTCATTGTCATCATCGTCTTTTGTTGTGTTGTTTTTGTTGTTGTCTTGCTGTTTCATCACGTTTCCCATTGTTTTTTTTTATCTCATTATTTTATCGTTACTATCTTTAGTATAATAAATTTTTTATTTCATTATTTTGTTGTTGTTTTTATCGGTTTTCTTATTATTGTTGCTTTTTTAAATTTCCCCATTATAATAAGTTTGTTTTACTATTCTTTTATTTTGTTTTATTACTGCCGTCACCCTTACCATTATCATTACCATTTTTATTATTATTTTCCCTTTTCTTTTGTCACGTATCATGCTTTATTTTTTTAAACCATCATTCTTATCAATAGTTTTTTTATTGACATTGCATTTTTTTTATATTACTAGTAAAATGTTCTCTATAATTTTAGCTTAAGATTTTTATATTGCTGCTATTATTGTTAAATAAAAATTACCCTTGTTGCTGTTATCATTTTGCCATTACTTTTCATTAAAGTCATTAGGGTTATTGTTTTTAGTAACATAAACATCATCATCATTCATCATCTTTCACTACACAATCATTATTCTTTACCGTATTTTTGTTATTTCCCCATAATCATTATATTTTCTTATCGTTAGATTTCATAATCTTATCATTCGTCATTGGGATTACATCATTAAGTCCTTTTGATTATTATTATTACATCACTATTTCACTTTTTTATCATTATTATAAAATTCTTCATCATCATTCTTACAAATTTAATTATCAGTGTAAAACTGGTAATGTTTTCATTTTTATTTTAAAATATTATTTTTAAAATTATCATTATTACTAGTATCATCTATTAAAATGTATGAAAGTTGTTGTTATTGTTTAATATTGTCATTATTTTTTATCCTTTTTTTCATTATGTTATTATTTTATTATTATTTTATCATTTTTGTTTTTATTTTTTCGTATTTTATAATTACCATACTATCTACACTATAATCACTGTTGTTATTATCAATATTATTATTGAATTATTTTATTATTTTTTGGTTGTGATGGGGTGGGGTTGATATTATTGTTATTGTTATTATTTTCATAGTTGTTTTTTTTTGTTGTTAATAATAATAAAAATAATAAAAAATAATAAAATAATAATAATAATAAATAATAATAAAAATATGATGTGATGATGATGATGATGAGATGATGAGTGATAAGATGATGATTACAATATTATTATTACTAATATCTTTTTATTATTTCTACCATTATTATTGTTGTTGTTATCCTTGTTATTTTTATCATTATTAAGATATCATTTCATTATCATTATTTTTTTTTGCCTTTTCATTATTTTTACTATGTTACCTTATCTTTATTCCCTTATTTTCATATTATTTGATTACTTATTTTATTATTTTTTCAATTATCATTATTATTATTGTTTTTGTTTTTTTGTATTATGTTGTTATTGTTATCATTATCCCTTTTCTTATCATTATCATTATCATTATCATCATCATCTCATCATCATCTTATTTTCATCATCTTATAACATCACAATTTATCATCATCATCTTTCATCATCGCCGTTTTGTTTTGTTTTTTATTGTTATCATTTTCATTTCTTATATTTAAAATTTTCAATATCATCATCATCATCTCATTATTATCTATCATTATCAATCATCATCAGCAGCAGATCATGACTATTATTAATTTTATATTTTTTTTCATTCTGTTATCTCATTATTACTTTAAAAATATCATCATCATTATTACTATTATTTTTATTTTTGTTATTTTTCATTATCATTTTTATCATTTTTATTATTATTATTATTATTTTATTTTATTATTTTTAATCATATTTT
>NW_023661836.1:0-5000 GCF_015228065.2 Penaeus monodon | reverse complement strand
CTATATAAACGTCGGCTGCAACCGCAGGATTCAGCACACAACCATGAAGCTGGTGAGTACAGCTGCACGTCCTGCCTTGTCATTGCTGGCGTTGTATTTGGCGGGGTTGGTGCGCTAACAAGCAATCTGAGTGGAACCGAGTTTAATCACGTTTCTTCACACAGTCAGACGTTCATACACTCACACGCATGTGTTTTTACGCGTGTATGTAGTTATGTGCAAGAAAGTTGAAAAGTATAGTAAGAGATTTTTTAACATATTGAAAATATGTTCAGTGGAAAATTGTCTTCGCCCACAGATCGTCTTCGCCTGTCTGGCCGCCCTCGCCCTCGCCCGTCCTCAGACGCCGAGTCTCAGGCCGAGACCGTTTTGGACGAGAGGTCGACAACGGCGACGGTAACTTCCAGTACACCTTCGAAACGAGCAATGGTATTAGGGCCAACAAAATTGGCAGTCCCGGGTCCAAGGGCCAGAGCAAACATGCAGGGCTCATTCAGGTAAAGTGAAGAAACAATTGTAGATTGAATTTTATATCAAACTCTAAAGTTTGGGCTGCAGTATCTACACTGCTTTCTATTGTTGCAGCTTCCTTCTTCCCGACGGAAGCACCGCCGAAGTCAGCTTCGTCGCCGACGAGAACGGTTACCAGCCTTCGTCCGACCTCCTGCCCGTTGCCCCGCCGCTGCCCGCCCACGTGCCCGAACTGCTTCGCATCGCTGAGGAACAGCGGGCGAGCGGAATCACCTTCGAATAAAAGCACTCAGCCTCATCGAATATTACGTCTTGCTATTTTCTGATATGTAAATACGTGTGTAGTGTCTGAGGTTATTGTTTCAATAAAGATACCTGTAATCTACATATTTCTGTATCCGCAATGAAAGTTCCATGAATCTTAGTCCGTTCAAAATAGAAAGCAGGATGTGTGTATATATGAAAGCACGCAAATGTTTTTTTTTTTCGAATGAAAACATTTTTGTTAATTTCGTTTCTGTAACTCAATGAAAAGTGACACTGAATGCCTACTTTCTTTGAAGGTCGCGTATGCAGTCACCTTAAATGAGCAATATGTATTTACTTACCAAATCTCCGAGTTCGAAAATATGACGATGATTATGCTTTCCTAAATAAGCATTTGTTTTCTACAACAATTCTAGACGTAACCGGTCAAAAATTACCGCAGGTGACAAACCTAAACTGCTGAAATTAATATTTGGTGTTACACTGGCTTATCTAGGCAAATCCCACTTTCAAGAGCAGCGTAAGTACTCTGTTGAAATGGGAAGTGTCAGACAATAATTTTTAAGTTAGACAACTGACGCTTGGTTAGTAACGATTAGGCAACTCATATTTAAGCTCACGAACGTAATATAAGTTGAGTTAATATAATTAGATGCAATATAAATAAATAATCAACTGCTTAAGTTATCAGCAGACAGAACAGGATGGAAAACCATGATCGCCAACGCCCTGAAAAGGACAAGGCACTTGAAGAAGAAGAAGAAGAATCAATGCAAGGTCAGCAGCAAGAATGGTATCACTAAATATTATGTTGCTGGTCAGATGAATAAACAACAGGTAAACTTTCATAAATTCCATACAGAAGTATAGGTTATTATCTACATGCAAATAACTGCCTTTAATGTGCTAACATTTTAATTTATGAAAATACAACATTTAGTGTCTAGTATGACAATATTCCATGCGGTGTACGACATGAATTTAGAATCTGTATTTATACTACATATATCATGCATAGGTTAGATGATTATTTTGTTAACGACACATACTATGTTACATTACACTTAGGCAAACCCGAATGATTTTCATGACTATCAAGTGTTCAGTATCAGAACGGAGGTGCTTTAGGCAAGTTTGTCATGGAATAGTGTAAATACATATAAGTGTGAAGATACAGTTTGACACTAATTTGTTCTCATTTTAAACAATTCTGTCCTGTAGTCTTCAAAATGCTTTCCGTCAGCTAAACCCAAGTTATTAAAGTTTAGAATGAAAATACTGTAGTCTGTCATAGCGGAGAATGTGAAAGCTTAGTTTTTTCTTTATTTCTTCGTTTACAATTTTTTAAATTGAATTCTACATCCTGAAATGTTTTAAGAGCAAATCTGGACCTGTCAGCTCGCCTTCTCTCTTATCATGTGGCATTAATTACAAGACCCCAAAATACATGTTTTTCCTCCGACAGGTACTTCTTCACTGCACATCATACTGAATAAGTGTGTAAGCTCTTCTTTAAGCTAAAAAAAAAAGTTACCTTGATGCCGGATACAAATGAACATATATTTTGTTTGCGATTTGATAGAAATACATATTTCTGAGAAGTCAAACTTCTCTGCATATTTTCATACAAATGCTTATATGCAAAACTAGATATGTGAGTAAAAAATAAATACTCGTAAAAAATAGTTGACGACCAGCTATATGCTTTGTATACAAAACTCGATGGTTAACAAAGATAGCTAGAGATGGCAGTTGAAAAAAAACTCAATCTTTTTCTGATTAGTATCGAAATATACGTAAGTGTAAAGCAGAAGCACCTGTAAGGTATCAAATAAATATTTGATTAATCCCAATTAACAATTGTCTCTTATTGTTTCTTGTATTTGTTTTAGTGTATGCATAGTTCATGTATTCACATATATTTCAAACAGGCAACATTCTGAGGTTGCACAATAACAAGAAACCGCTTTATAATATGTACAGTATTTACCTTAAGACAGCTGATCTACAACTAAAATCTTCCTTTATCCACCCTCACTACTCTTAATCTACCCCAGAAGTAGACAGTAATCTCATCAGTCTTAATTAAAAGAACCCAAAAGTCTACTACCATGTATCACTCCTTAACTCAATTCTACTCATAACCAAACCTCATTTATTCTGAAATCTCCATAATCTACACAACGAAAATCTTCCTGTATCCACCCTCACTACACTTGATCTACCCCGGAAGTAGACAATAATCTCATCAGTCTTCAAACAACCCGAAAGTCTACTACCATGTATCACTCCTTAACTCAATTCTACTCATAACCAAACCTGAAAATGAAATCTCCATAATCTACACTCCTTACCCTTAATCCTACATCTGTGGTTCTCCGACTTTCTGGTATCGTTACCCCGGTAGCGTGTGATGGTTCGCCATTAGCCCTTTCCATTCCTCTTTAGTTTAGAGAAAAAAGTTAAATGTTAATTATTTATGCGCTTTGTCTGTAAGAAACTGTTTTCTATTTTTATTATGATACATATGGATTATTTCCCTCTGTATTATTTATCATTATTATTCATCAGTTTACTCCATAAACTATTGCTAATACAAAGTATCTCGTTATACCTCAGAAACTTCTCCCTTTTCGACTGAGGAAAGAATATACATGATCCTTTCTCTCTTCTCTTAACCTTCCTGAGCCTCTCGCCACTATATAAACGTCGGCTGCAACGGCATGCTTCATCACATTTCAACCATGAAGCTGGTGAGTACAGCATGCACGTCCTGCCTTGCCATTGCTGGCATTGCATTTGACGGGGTTGGTGCGCTAAGAGGCAGTCCGAGTGGAACCGAGTTTAATGACTTTTATTTCACAAACTCAGACGTTCATACACTCACGTACAAGTATTTTTCGTGTGTGCATATGTGTTTCAATGCAAGAAAGTTGAAAAGTATAGTAAGAGAGTTTTTAAAATATTGAAAATATGTTCAGTGGAAAATTGTCTTCGCCCACAGATCGTCTTCGCCTGTCTGGCCGCCCTCGCCCTCGCCCGTCCTCAGACGCCCGAGTCTCAGGCCGAGACCGTTTTGGACGAGAGGTCCGACAACGGCGACGGTAACTTCCAGTACACCTTCGAAACGAGCAATGGTATCAGGGCCAACAAAATTGGCAGTCCCGGGTCAAAGGGCCAGAGCAACATGCAGGGCTCATTCAGGTAAAGTGAAGAAACAATTGTAGATTGAATTTTATATCAAACTCTAAAGTTTGGGCTGCAGTATCTACACTGCTTTCTATTGTTGCAGCTTCCTTCTTCCCGACGGAAGCACCGCCGAAGTCAGCTTCGTCGCCGACGAGAACGGTTACCAGCCTTCGTCCGACCTCCTGCCCGTTGCCCCGCCGCTGCCCGCCCACGTGCCCGAACGCTTCGCATCGCTGAGGAACAGCGGGCGAGCGGAATCACCTTCGAATAAATGCACTCAGCCTCATCGAATATTACGTCTTGCTATTCTCTGATATGTATATACGTGTGGTGTCTGAGGTTATTGTTTCAATAAAGATACCTGTAATCTACATATTTCTGTAACCGAAATGAAAAGTTCCCATGAATCTTAGTCCTTTCCAAATAGAAAGCAGGATGTGTATATATGAAAACACTCAATTTTTTTTTCGAATGAAAACTTTTTCGTTAATTTCGTTTCTGTAACCCAATGAAAAGTGACACTGAATTCCTACTTTCTTTGAAGGTCGCGTATGCACAGTCACCTTAAATGAGCAATTTCCATACTAACTTCATTTCAGATTTCATTGTATTTACTTACCAAATCTCCCAAGTTCAAACGATCTAATGTGTGTCGAAAATATGACGATGATTATGCTTTCCTAGATATGCATATGTTTTCTGCAACAATTTTAGACGTAACCTGTCAAAAATTACCGCAGGTGACAAACCTAAACTGCTGAATTTGAAATTGATACTTGATATTGCACTGGTTTATCTAGGCAAATCCCACTTTCAAGAGCAGCGTAAGTACTCTGCTGAAATGGGAAGTGTCAGACAATAATTTTAAGTTAGACAACTGACGCTTGGGTAGTAACGATTAGGCAATTCATATGTTTAAGCTCACGAACGTAATATGAGTTAATATAATTAGATGTAATATAAATGAATAACCAATGCATGGTCAGCGGCAAGAATAATATCACTAAATAATTGTGTTGCTGGTCAGATGAATAAACAACAGGTAAACTTTCATAAATTCCATACAGAAGTAT
>NW_023661835.1:0-5000 GCF_015228065.2 Penaeus monodon | reverse complement strand
GTTTTAGACTTTTTTGGAAAAGTAAGACCTGAGTCAGTTGGGGAAAATGAAAGCGCGATGTTCATATAATTCACCGAATTGTTGTTTGACTTTTGTACTTTATATGATCAAATAGGCACTTTTCTCTCTCTCTCTCTCTTCCTTTTCCTCTCCTCTCTCTCTCTCTTCTCTCTTCAACCATCTTTTTGTATCTCATCTCCTACATAATATTAACAAATTTCAGAACAACAAACACGAACCACAACACACACACAAACATAAACAAAAAACCCCCAAACTCTCACAGTTTTAATTTTAAATATATATAATATTAAATACTAATATATTATATTAATATATATATATATATATTAAAAATTGTGGGTGGTGTGTGTGTGTGGGGGTGTGTGGTGTGTGGTGGTGGTGGTTTTGTTATATATATATATATATAATATATTAAAATATATATATAATATATATATATATATTATTTAAAATTTTTTAAAATATAATATATATATATATATATATAATAAAATATATATATTATATATATATATATATATTGTGGTGTGTGTGGTGTGTGGGGGTGTGGGTGTGTTGTGGTGGGGTGGTGTGTGTGGGGCAATATTGTGTGTTTGGGATATATATTATATATATATTATAATATAATAAAATATATAAAATTATAAATATATATAAACATAATATATATATATATAAAATAATATATATTAAATAATATATATATATATATTTTATATATATATGTATATGTTACATTTTGTATTAAAAATATATATATATAATATATAATATATATATATAATAATTATATAAAAATATTATATATATATTTTAATAAAAACCCGGGTAAATGTATGCAAATAATATGTTATCTCTCTTCTCTCAAACCCATCTATTATGTTCTTATCTCTTAAACATATTTTAACACATGCGACACACACACAACAGACACACACAACACAACAAAATAAACAAACACCCCCCAAACTCTCAACTATATATATAATAATTTTTATATTAATAATAATATTAATATATATATATATTAATATATTTTTTGGGGGTGTGTGTGGTTGTGTGTTGTGTGGTTGGTGTGGGTTGGGGGTGTGTGTGTGGGGTGTGTTTTGGGATTTATATATATATATATAAATAATATATATATATATAAATATTATATAGATAAATATATAAATATTTAAAAATATATATATATATATATATAATAATTTAAAATTTTATATAAATATATGTGTGTGTGTGTGTGTGTGTGTGGTGTGTGTGTGTGGTGTGTGGTGTGAAAATATTTGGGGTTTGTGGTGTGGTATATATAAAATTTTAATAATAATATATATAATATTATATATATATAATATATATAATATATAATTATAAAAATTTTTTTTATATATAATAAATAATATATATATTATATATAAATATATATATATATATATATAATATATTATATAAAAAAACAAGGATACGTATGCTAATACATATGTGGGACATTACATATATAATATATATAAAATATAATATAATTTTAATAAAAATAATATATAATATAATATAATATATAATACAAATTTTAAAATATTTAGAAAATATAATATTTTAATATATATATATATAATTATATATATATATTATTTATTACCAATTTATACCTAAATTTTTCAATGATATGTATAATAATATAATATATAATTTTATATATAATATAAAATATAATATATAAAATATAATTTTATATATATGTATATTTAATTTTTATTATCTATCATCTATCTAAAATTTTATCTATCTTCTATCTATCTATCATCTATTATTATATAATATATAATATAATATATATAAATATGGGGTGGGTGTGTGGGGGTGTTGGGGGTGTGTGGGGGTGGGGGGGGGTGTGTGTGTGTGTGTGGGTACAAACCAAATATAATATATATATTAAATTTTATATATTTTTAAAAATATTATATAATATAATAAAGTAAGGGGTTTTAAAGAATAAAAGGAAGGGGATAATAAAAAACACACACACACACAAACACACACACACAACACACACACACAACACACACCACAACCACACACAAGAATATATATAAAAATTTTAAAAATAAATATAATAATTAAATTTTTAAAATATATATATATAAAATTATAGAGGTTTTTAAATAAGTAATACACACAAAACCCCAAAACAACCCCACCCATAACACACACACAACACACACCACACACACCACACACACACATATATTATAATATTAATAATATATATAATATAATATATATATATATATTATATATATAAAATATATATATATATATATATACATTTCAAATATGATAAAACATAAAATGCTGGTGTGTGTTTCCCTTTTATTATTTAATATATATATATATATATATATAATATTATATATATATATATATATTATATATATATATTTATATATTATATATATATGATGATGAGTGATATATAAGACAGATGGACAAAAGACAAATAGATAAAAAAGAGGATAAATAGATAGTAGATATATAAAAGATAGAGAGATAGAGAGTGTCAGTGGAAAATATAGATATAGAATACATGGTGGTATGAGTGTTTTTGGTTTGCGTGTATAAAATACTACATAAATAACAAAATATAAATTATATATTATATATATATTAAAATATATATATTTAAAATATATATTTATATAATAATAATAACATTTATAAATTAATATATTATATATATATTTTAATATTAATATTATATATATATATATAATATATATATATATTATTTAATATTTTGGGGTTGTGTGTGTTGTGTGTGTGGTTTGCGTGGCCGAAACCCAGGCCACAGCGGAGAAACCCGAGGGCCAGTACTATAACTACCAAATAATGATAATAATAATAATAATAATAATAATAATAATAATGATAATAATAATGATAATGATAATAATAATAATAATAATAATAATAATAATAATAATAATAATAATAATAATAATAATAATAATAATAATAATAATAATGATAATGATAATGATAATAATAATAATAATAATAATAATAATAATAATAGTAATAATAATAATAATAATGACAAGAACACTGATATAAATAATGATAATAATAATAATAACAATAACAATAACAATAACAATAACAAAAACATTAACAATAGTAATATTAATAATAATAATAATAATAATAATTATTTAATTATTATTATTATTATTATTATTATTATAGTAATAACAATAATAATAATAAAAATAATACTTGCATTAGTAGCAATAAAATAATAATGATAATGACAATAATAATAAAAAGAATAACGGTATTAATAATGGTGAAGATAGTGGATGAGAGTAATGAGAATAATAAAAGATTAACAATTAAGATGAAAATGTAAACGAAGAAGATGATGATTAGGATAATGATGATAATAATGATAATGATAATGATACTAATAATATGTAATAGTAATAATAATAGTAATAATAATATTATTATTATCATTATTATTATTATTATTATTATTATTATTATTATTATTATTATTATTATTATTATTATTATTATTATTATTATTATTATAATAACAATAATATTAATCATAATAATAATAACTACAACAACAATAATAATGATACTGATAATAATGATGATAATGATAATAATGATAATAATAACAATAATAACTATAATAATAATGATAATAATAATAATAATAATAATAATAATAATAATAATAATAAATAATAAAAAAATAAAAACAACAATAAATGATAACAATATTAATAATAATCGGTGTTATCATTATTTTTATTATTATTAACTTATGATTATCATTAAGAAATTGAAATATAATTATGATAATATTTATTGTTATCTTTATTGTTGCAATTTCATCATTAACATTACTTTTTTTTTTTTATTTTTTATTATTATTATATTTTTATTATTAATAATAATAATAATAATAATAATAATAATAATTATTATTATTATTATTATTATTATTATTATTATTATTATCATTATTATTATTATTATTATCATTATTATTATTATTATTATCATTATTATTATTATTATTATCATTATTTTTTTTATTACAATTGACAACAATAATAGTGATAATGATAATAATAATGATAATAATGATGATGGTGATAATGATGACAACAGTAATAGGGAAAATAATAACAATAACAACAACAATAGCAAAAACAATAAAGACAATATCAACAATATAACAACAACAAAAACAAAAATCACAAAAACAATAATGATAATAATAATTATAATTATTATTATTATAATTATAATGATAATAATAAAAGTAATAATAATAATAATAATAATAATAATAATAATAATAATGATAATAATAATGATAATATGAATAATAAAATAATGATAACGATCATGATAATAATGACATAAATAATGATGATAATAATAATGATAATAATATTAATAATATTAATAATGATAATAATGATAATAATAATAATAATAATAATAATAATAATAATAATAATAATAATAGTAATGATGAGGATGATGATGATGATACAATATTAACAATAATAATAATTATAATATTAATAATAATAATTATAATAATAATAATAATGATAATAATAATAATAATAATAATAATAATAATAATAATAATAATAATAATAATAATAATAATAATAATGATAAATAATAACAATTATAATAATAATTATAATAATAATAATAATGATAATCATAATAATAATAATAATAATAATAATAATAATAATAATAATAATAATAATAATTATACTGTAGTGGACTGTGATTATAATGAAAGCTTTAGAAACGTCAACTTATGGATTTCTCCCTCGGCAGCCTGCTTCTCATGTAAACGCGAAAATGTTCCCTCAGAAGAAACTCCACGGGATCCTCACGCTAGGGTTAAGTAAGGGCATATCGCCCCCCCTTCC
>NW_023661834.1:5000-16963 GCF_015228065.2 Penaeus monodon | reverse complement strand
CTTTTAAAAATTTTTTATATTACTATTATTATTTTATTGTTATATTACGTTATAATATATGTTTTGGAAAAATAAATAAAAAAAGTAAATAATAATAATTAAATAATAATGATAAAAATAATAATAAATAATAATAAATAATAAAAATAATAATAAAAATAATAATAATAATAATAATAATAATAAAAAACCCATAATAATAATAATTATAAAAAATAATTATAATAAATAATAATAATAATAATATAAAAAATAATAATAATAATGTTAATATTGATAATATAAATAATCATCAAATGTTACAAAATTCTCTTTATTCTCACTTTTATCCTCATTATGGCATGATTAATACGATTTTGGAAAATTATTATCATTATTACCCTAATAATTGCCAAACATCATCAGAGAAATCGAAAAAACGTCATTTTGGAGTATACTCTCAAAAGGTATATTTCGCTAGATTTTCCCGGGCTTTTTCGACTTTTGGGAATTATTTTTTTTTACCGTTTTTATTATAAAGGAGACAATTCCTGTTATTATCATCATTATTATCATGATTATCATCAATATTATCATTATCATCATCATTATCATCATTATCATCATATTGCAATTATTAAATCATCATTATTGCAATATTATCATTATTATTGCAATATTGCAGTTATAATATATATTTTGGGCAACTATACTAATAACAACCAACAATAATAATAGAAATAATAATGATAATAACAATAATAACGATATTATAGTAATTATTTATATCATTATTTTAATTAATATCGTAATTACAGTAATTATTACTGTTATAATAATTATTTTTGCAATTATACTACTAGGAAAAATGATAATAATGATAATAATATCAATAATAATATTAATAACGATATTATAACGACTTTTAACATTATTATTATACTTATTATTATTATTATTATTATTGTTATATTACAGTTATAATATATGTTTTGGCATAATACTAATAAAAAAGTAATAATAATAATAATAATGATAATAATGATAATAAAAATAATAATAATAATAATAATAATAATAATAATAATAAAAATAATAATAATAATAAAATATAATAATATAATAATAATTTTTTATTATTATATATAGTAATAATAATAATAATAAAAAAATATAATAAAATAAAAAATAACAATAATATAAAAAATAATAATAAATAATAATAATAATAATAAACAATAAGAAATTAATAATTATAATAATAATAAATAATATTGATAATATTAAAAATCATCAAATGTTATAAAAATTCTCTTTATTCTCACTTTTTTTCCTCATATTGTCATGATTAATACGATTTTGGTAATTATTATCATTATTACCCTAATAATTGCTAAAATCATCAGAGAAATCGAAAAAACGTCATTTTGGAGTATACTCTCAAAAGGCTATATTTCGCTAGATTTTGCCGTTTTTTCGACTTTTGGGAATTATTTTCTTTTACCTTTTTTTATTATAAATTGAGACAATTCCTGTTATTATCATCATTATTATCATGATTATCATCAATATTATCATTATCATCATCATTATCATTATTATTGCAATTATTGCAGTTATATTATATAATTTTGCAACTATACTAATAACAACAACAATAATAATAGAAATAACAATAATAATAACAATAATAACGAAATTATAATATTTATTTATATCATTATTTTAATTAATATCGTAATTACAGTAATTTTTACTTTTTATATAATTATTTTTGCAATTATACTGCTAGATAAATGATAATAATGATAATAATAACAATAATAATATTAATAACGATTTTATAACGACTATTAACATTATTATTATAATTATTATTATTATTATTATTATTGTAATTATTACAGTTATAATATATGTTTTGGCAATAATACTAAAAAAAAAGTAAAAAAATAATATAATAATAAATAATAATAAAAATAATAATAATAAATAATAATAATTATAATAATAATAATAATAATAACAATAATAATAATAATAATAATTATTATTATTATTATAGTAATAATAAAAATAATAATAAAAATAATAAATAAAAATAATAATAATAATATTAATAATAATAATAATAATGATAATATTGATAATATTAATAATCATCAAATGTTATCAAATTCTCTTTATTCTCACTTTTACCTCATTTTTGTCATGATTAATGCGATTTTGGTATTATTATCATTATTACCCTAATAATTGCCAAAATCATCAGAGAAATCGAAAAAACATCATTTTGGATTATACTCTCAAAAGGCTTTATTTCGCTAGTTTTTGCCGCTTTTTCGACTTTTGGGAATTATTTTCTTTTACCTTTTTTATTATAAATGGAGACAATTCCTGTTATTATCATCATTATTATCATGATTATCATCATTTCATCATCATTATCATCATATCATCATTTTATCATCATTATCTCATTATTGCAATTATTATATCATTATTGCAATTATATCATTATTATTAAAATTATTGCAGTTATAATATAAATTTTGCAATATACTAATAACAACAACAATAAAATAGAAATAACAATAATAATAACAAAATTATCATAATTATTTATATCATTATTTTAATCAATATCGTAATTACAGTAATTATTACTGTGTATAATAATTAGTGTTTTTGCAATTATCTACGAGTAAAAATGATAATAATGTATATTACAATAATCATATAATAAACGCTATTATAACGACTAATTAAACATTATTATTTATACTTATTATTAATTATTATTATTATTGTTTTTATTACAGTTATAATATATGTTGGATATAATCTAATCAAAAAGTAATCAGAATAATAATAATAATAATAATGATAATATAAAATAATAATAATAATAATAATAATAATAATATTAATAATAATCATAATAATAATAATAATTATATTAATAAAAACAGTAATAATAATAATAATGATTAATATGATGAATATTAATAATCATCAAATGTTATCAACATTCTCTTAATTCTCACGTTTTATCCTCATTATTGTCATGATTAATACATTTTGGTAATTATTATCATTATTACCCTAATAATTAGTCAAATCCTCAGAGAATAAAAAAAACGTCATTTTGGATTATACTCTGAAAAGGCTTATCTTTTGCTGTTTTTCGCCTTTTTGGAATTAATTTTTCTTTTTGTAAACCTTTTTAATTATAAATGGAGGACAATCCTGTTATTATCATCATTATTTCATGGTTATGCATCATATTATCATTATCATCATCATTAGCATCATTATCATCATTATCATCATACTTATCTCATTACTGCATTATTATCATCATTATTGCAATTATTATCATTATTATTGCAATTATTGCAGTTATAATATATAATTTTGCACTGATACACTAACAACAGCAGTAATAATAGAATAACAATAATATAATATAATAACGATATTATAATAATTATTATATCATTATTTTAATTATATCGTAATTAAGGTACTTATTACTGTTATAATAACTATTTTTGCAATTATACTTTTAGTAAAATGAATAATAAATGATAATAATAACAGAATAATATTTAATAACGATATTATAACGACTATTACATTATTATTTATACTTATTATTATCATTATTATTTATTATTTGTTATTATTACAGTTATAATAATATGTTTTGGCAATAATACTATAAATAAATACTAATAAAGTAATAAATACTAATAATATAATAATAATAATAATAATGAATAATAATAATAATAATAATAATATAATATATAATAAATAATAATAATAATATAATAATAATAATAATAATAATAATAATGATAATATTTGAATAATATTAAAACAATCAAATGTTTTATCAAATCTCTTTATTCTCACTTTTTAATCCTCATCTTGTCAATGATTTACAATTTTGTAATTATTATTATTATTACCCTAATAATTGCCAAAATCATCAGAGAAACGAAAAAACGTCATTTTGGAGTATACTCTCAAAAGGCCCATAATTTCGCTAGATTTTTCACGCTTTTTTCGACTTTGGATTAATTTTCTTTTACCTTTTTTTAATATTATAAATGGAGAACAATTCCTGTTATTACATAATTTATTATCATGATTATCATCAAATATTATCATTATCATCATCAATATCATCATTATCATCATCATCATCATTATCTTACATCATTATCATCCATTATTGATCATTATCATCATTATGGCAATTTGAATCATTATTATTTGGCAATTATTACAGTTATAATATATAATTTTGCAACTATACTAATAACAACAAAAGAATAATATAATAACCATAATAATAACAATAATAACGAATTATAATAATTATTCATATCTTATTTTTAATTAATATCGTAATTACAGTAATTATTTCCTGTTATAAATAATTATTTTTTTTGCAATTTATAACTACTAATAAATGATAATAAAGATAATAATAACAATCATAATATTAATACGGATTTATAACGACTATTTAACATTATTATTATACTTACTATTATTATTATTATTGTTATTATTACCGTTTTATACTATATGTTTTGGCAATAATAACTAATAAAAAAAGTAATAATAATAATAATGATAATAATAATAATGATCATAATAATACTAATAAGAATAATAATAATAATAATAATAATAATAATAATAATAATAATGACACTAATATAATAATAATAATAATAAATATACTAATAATAATAAATAAATAATAATAATAATAATAGTAATAAATAATAATAATAATGATAATATTGATGAGTATTTATAATCATCCAATGTTATCAAATTCTCTTATTCTCAACTTTTATCCTCATTATATTGTCATGATTTACTAACGAATTTTTTGGGTAATCTTATCATTAATTACCCTAATAATTGCAAAATCATCAAAGACAATCCGAAAAAACGTCCATTTTTGGAGTATACTCTCAAAAGGCTATATTTCGCTAGATGTTTGCCGCTTTTTGCGACTTTTGGGAATTTTTTCTTTTACCTTTTTAATTATAAATGGAGACAATTCCTGTTATTTCATCATTTTATCATGATTATCATCAATATTATCATTAGCCATCATCATTATGACATCATTGTCATCATAATCATCATCATTAATCATAATTATTGGCAATTTTTATCATCATTATTCTTTGCAATTATTATCAATTATTATTGCAATTATTTGCAGTTATAATAATATATATTTTGTTTTTTGCAACTAATACAATAACAACCAATAAACATAGAAAATACAATAATAATCGCAATGATAACGATAATCATAATAATTATTTATACATTATTTTAATTAATCTCGTAATTTAAACAGTTATTATTACTGTTATAATAATTATTTTTGGGGAAAAAAAATATAATAACTAGTAAAATGATAGTAATGATATAATAACAATACTAATATTAATAACGATATTATAAACGACTATTAACATTATTATTATACTTATTATTTATTATTATTATTGTTATTATTACAGTTATAAATATGTTTTGGCAATATACTAATAAAAAAGTATGATATAATACTAATAATAAATAATAATAATTATTATTATAATAGGAATAAATAATAATAATAATAATAATAATAATAATAATAATAATAAAATAATAATAAAATAAAAATATAATAATAATGATAATATTGATAATATTAATAATCATCCAATAATATCAAAATTCCTTTTATTCTCACTTTTATCCTCATTTTTTATCAGACTAATACGATTTTGGTAATTTATCATTATACCCTAATATTGCCAAAATCATCAGAGAAAATAAAAAAGTATTTTGGAGTATACTCTCAAAGGTTTATATTAAGTTTTTGCCGCTTTTTCGACTTTTGGGACTTATTTTCTTTTACTTTTTTTATTATAAATGGAGACAATTCCTATATATCACATTTATTATGTTATCATCAATATATCATTATCTTTCATCTTTATCACATTATCATCATATCACATCTTTAAACATCATTATGCAATTTTTAAATATCATTTTTGCAATTATTATCATTATTATTGCAATTATGCATTATAATATATAATTTGCAAACTATACTAATAAAACAACAATAATAATAGAAATAACAATAATAATAACAATAATAACGATATTATGAAAATTTATTTATATCATATTTAATTAATATGTAATTACAGTAATTATTATGTATAATAATTATTTTTGAAATTATATACTAGTAAAAATGATAATAATGATAATAATAACATAATATATAAAAACGATATTTTACGACTATTAGATTATTATTATTATTATTATTATTATTGTTATTATTAGTTATAAAATATGTTTGGCAATAATATAATAAAAAGTAATAATAATAATAATAATAAAAATTTAATAATAATAATGATAATAATAATAATAATAATAATAATAATAATAATATAATAATAATAATAATAGTAATAATAATAATAATAATAATGATTTTATTGATAATATAATAACATAAAAATGTTATCAAAATTCTCTTTTTCTCATTTTATCCTCATTATTGTCATGTTAATACGATTTTGGTAATTTATCATTATTACCCTAATAAATGCCAAAATAATCAGTGAAATCGAAAAACGTCATTTGGATATACTCTAAAAGGTATATTCGCAGATTTAGAAATTAAATATTACTAGAAAAATATAATAATGATAATATACAATAAATATTAATAAGATATTATAAGACTATAACATTATTATTATACTTATTAATATTATTATTATTATTGTTATTCTTACAGTTATAATATATGTTTTGGCAAAAATACTAATAAAAAAGAATAATAATAATATAATAATGATAATAATAAAAAATAATAATAATAATAATAAATAATTATTATTATTATTTTTATAATTATTTTTAAATTATTTTTATTATATTATATTATTATTATTATTTTATTATATTATTATTATTATTATTATTATTATTATTATAAAATAGATAATAATAATAATAATAGTAAAAAATAATAAGAATAATAATAATAATAAAAATAAGAATAATAATAATAAAAATAATAGTAATAGTAATAATAATAAAAATTTGTGATAATATTGATAATATTAATAATCATCAAATGTATCAAAATTCTTTTATTCACTTTACTCATTATTGTCATGATTAATACGATTTTGGTAATTATATATTTTATACCAAAATATTGCCAAAATCATCAGAGAAATGGAAAAAACGTCATTTGGAGTATACTCTCAAAGTATATTTCGCTAGATTTTGCGCTTTTCGATTTTTGGGAATTATTTTCTTTACCTTTTTTTTTATAAATGGAGCAATTCTGGATTATCATCATTGTTATCATGATTATCATCAATTTTATATCATATCATATAAATTATCATCATATATTTTATCATTTTATCATTATTGCAAGATTATCATCATTATTGCAATTATTATCATTAATTTGCAATTATTGCAGTATAATATATAATTTTGAACCCTATATAATAAACAACACAAAATAATAGAAATAACAATAATAATAACAATAATAACGATATGATAATAATTATTTATATCTTTATTTAATTAATGGGAATTACAGTAATTATTACTGTTTTTAAAAATTTATTTTTGCAATTATAACTACTAGTAAAAATGTATAATGATAATAATAACAATAGAAGAATAACGATATTATACGACTAAAACATATATTATACTGTTATATTTATGTATATATATGCTTATATGATATGTATATGTATAAGTATACATATACATAAACTATATTCAGTGTATATATATATATATAATATATATATATATATATATATAGATAGATAGTAGATAGATAGATAGATAATATAATATATATATATATAATATATTATATAAAAATAAAACATATGCATATATATATATATATATATAGATATATATATATATATATATATATATATACATATACTTATATAACATAATATGCATATATACATATATAACAAATATATATATGATATATGTAAATATAATACATAAATTGTACTAATAGTATATAAATAGATATACAATATAGATTTTAATATATATATATAAAAAGATATATATATATATATATAAATATATATATATATATACATATTTTTACATATAATACATATTTATACCTATATAAATATATATACTTTATTATACATTTATATTCACATATATATAAATGCATATATGTACTTTAAAATACATGAATATATAAAATTATAAACATTTTATACACACAATATTATATTATATATATATTATATACATATTATATATATATATATATATATATATTTATATGTATATATAACATATATATATATATATATAATATATATATATATATATGTATATTATATATATATAATATATGTTTATTTATACTTTATTTATATATATAAATGTATATATAGTATATGTATATATAATATATATATTTATATATATATATATATATATATATATTATTATATAATATATTTTTATTTATTATTTATGTGTATATAATGTATATGCATTATACGTAATGTATAATATATATATAATATATATAAATATATATATATAATATATATATATGATATGTTATAGTGTATAGCATAGTACATATATGAATATGTATATATATGTATGTGCCTAAAACTAACCCAAACCTAACCCAAACCAAAACTCAAAGCCTAACCTAAACATAATCAAAAACTCACCAAAACCCAAACTGAAACTAATCGAAACCAAACCCCAAACCTTACCAAAACGTAACCAAACCTAACCTAAACCGAACCAAAACCTAACCAAACTTAAACCGAAACCTAACTTAAACCTAACCTTAAAACTAACCCAAACCCTAACCTAAATCAAAATGAAATCAACCCAAAAAACCAAACCTACCAAAAAATACCAAATTATCCCAAACCTAACCCAAACCTAACCCCGAAACCTAGACCAAACCAAACCCAAACCAAAACCTAAACCTAACCAAACCTAACCCAAGCCTATCCTAAACCTAACCCAAACTTAAAGTAAACCTAACCAATCTAACCCAAAACCTAACGCAAACCTAACCCAAACCCTAACCAAAATCTAACTCAAACCAAAACCAAAAACCTAACCCAAAAAATAACCAAAACTACCAAAACTAACCCAAACCAACCAAACCAACCTAAACTAACCCAAACCTAACAAAACCCTAACCCCAAAATACCAAACCAACCCAAACCTAACCTAAACCTAACCCAAAAAGCAACCCAACCTACCGAAACCCTAACCAAACCTAAAAAAAAAAAACCTCCCCCAAAAACCTAACCAAAACCCCTAACCGAAAAAACCTAACCAACCTAACCCAACCTAACAAAACCCAACCCAAAAAAACAACCAACCCAAACAACCTAAACCCAAACCCCAACTAACCCAAACCTACCCAAAACCTAACCTTAACCTAACCTAAACCTAACCCAAACCAAACCTAATCCAAACCCCAAACCTAACCCAAACCAAAACCTAAAAACCTAACCAAAACCTATCCTAGCAAAACTAAAACTAACTAAAACCTATCTAACCTAACCTAACCTAACTACACCTACTAAAACCTATCCAAACCAAACCCTAAACTATCTTAAAACAGATCCTAAACCTTTTCTAAACCAATCCTAAAAAATCCTAAACCTCATCATAAACCTACAGAACCTAAATATAGGTATCTTGCTTTTGCAAACGTACGTAACTAATATATATAATATATATATAATAATATATATATATATATAATAATAAAATTATATATGTGAGTGTGGTTGTGTGGTGTGTGTTGTGTTTGTGTGAGTTTTGTTATGGTGTGTGTTATATATTACATATATGTATATACGGTCGTAGTATATGTATATTATTTATAAAATTTATACACACACATAACACCACACACAAAATAATAAAATATATATATAAAATTATATTATATTTTATATAATATATATAAATGTATATATATATATATATATAAAAATATATATATATAATTCCTGTTGTGAGAATATTCGTATATATATGTATATATATAATATATATATATATATATATATATATATTTTAATATATATATATATGCGTAAGTATATATATGTATAGAGATATATATATAATATAGTAGAAGATAGATAAATAGATAGATAGATAATGGATATAGATATAGATATAGATATAAATACCCACATTTACATATTATTTCTTATCTATACCTATTGTTCTTTTTCTTATATACATATGTGTGTTTGAAATGTGTTATATATCAACGCAAACATACAACACAACAACACACACAGACACACACAACACAGACAACACACACACACAACACCACACACACACACAACACACACATATTATATATATATATATATATATATATTAAAATATATATATATATATTACATATATATTTTATTTTATAATATATATATATATATATAAATATATATATATATATATATATATAAATATATATATATGTAAATTATATATATATATATATATTATATATATATATTATATTATATATGTGTGTGTGTGTGTGTGGGGTTGTGTGTGGTGTGTGTTGTGTCTGTTGTGTGTGTGTCTGTGTGTGTGTGTGTGTTGTATGTGTGTGCGTTGATATATAAACATTTTAAACACAAATATGTATGTATAGAAAAAGATAAGAAGGTAGTAGATAAGAAAATAGATATTTTAAATGTGGGTATTTTATCTATATCTATATCTAAAATCCATCATCTATTATCTATTTATTAATCTATCTACCTATATAACCCAATATACAAATCTATACATATATACTAACCATATATAAAATATATATATATATATATATATTATATATATATATATATATATATATAAAATGTATAGATATATTAAATTTATGTACTGTTATCTAATTCCTTTTAATAATATATATATATATATAATATATATAGTTATATATTATATAATATATATACAAATTATCGAATATTTAAACAAACAGGAATATATATTTATTTATATATATATATATATATATACATTTTATTATTATAATATTTATATATATATATATATATATATATATATGTGGGTGGTGTGTGTGGTGTGGGTATAAAGTTATATAAATATATACATATAATTTTCGAGCCGTCGTTATTACTATATGTAGATATATACACACACACATACACAGGAAACTCACAAAAACAACACACACACACAAACACACCACAACATACAATTTTAAAATTATATAATATTTTATATATATATATATATATATATATTATATATATTTGGGTTTTACGTTCGTTTCCCCAAAAAGAATACTTATTTTAGGTTTCTGTAGGTTATGATGAGGTTTTAGGATATATTTAGGATTGGTTAGATGGGTTTTTGGGTTTCTTTTTAAGATAGGTTTGGGTTGGGTTTAGGATAGGTTTAGGTTTTGGGTTTGTAGGTTAGTTTAGGTTGGGTTTTTATGGATTTAGGTTTTTTTAGGTTAGTTTTAGGTTTGCTTAAGGATTGGGTTTTTTTAGGTTTGGTTTAGTTTTTTTGGGTTTTTTTAGTTTGGTTTTTGTTTTTTTTTTTTTTTTTTTTTTTTTGTTTTTTTTTTAGTTTTTTTTTTTTTTTTTTTTTTTTTTTTTTTTTTTAGGTTTAGGTTAGGTTTGGGTTGGGCTTTGATTAGGTTTAGGTTTGGTTTAGGTTAGGTTTGGCTTAGGTTTGGGTAGGTTTGGCTTAGGTTTAGGTTAGGTTAAGGTTAGGTTTGGGTTAGGTTTGGGTTAGGTTTGGGTTAGGTGTAGGTTAGGTATAGGTTAGGTTTCGGTTAGGTATAGGTTGGGGTTTGG
>NW_023661833.1:7500-12500 GCF_015228065.2 Penaeus monodon | reverse complement strand
CTGTCGAAGTGAAACACCTTAGGGTGGCCACTGGAGGGACGGGGAGTTTTGAAGTGGACCCGCAGGGTAGCCACAAGCAGCCTATGGTCGGTGCCACAGAACTCAGCACTCCGGTAAACCTGCAGTTCTGGAGGATCCTCCATCGCGTGCTGACAAGGATGTGGTCGATCTCCTTGGCCACTGTACCCGTATCGCTGTACCAAGTCCAGCGATGCGAGTTGGAGCGCTGGTACCAGGAGCCAGAGATCCTCATTTTCTGGGACCTAGCAAAGTCCCGGAGAAGGAGGCTATTCTCGCTGCTGGGATCAGCTCCCGAGCCATGGGGGCCGACAGACATCTCGTAGCCAGCTCGGTCACAGCCGGATACCGCATTGAAGTCGCCCAGAACAATGCGAATGTCTCGCCGGGGGCAATCGTCTGCCACAGATGCGAGTTTGGCGTAGAACGCCTCTTTCACATCGGTTTTATGTACATCGTAGGAGCGTATAACAGCAATAAGAGACATGAAGCCAAAAGCATGCTTCAGTCTCAATGCCATGATACGCTCATCAACGGTGTCACCTCGACTACCGCAGGCTGAAGTCGACTGGAGATGGCTATGGCTACACCCTGGAGGTGGTGACCATCGCTGCGGCCGACAGTAGTAGGTGTAACCACCCACACTGATCGTGCCGCTACCAGGTCTTCTCACCTCTGAGAGGGCAGCCACCTCAACTCCCAGTCGCTTCAATTCCCGCGATAGCAGAGGTAACCGCTCATCCTGCCGCAAGGACCGGATGTTCCAAGCGCCTACCCGGAAAGCACGCCTGAGGTTAAGCCTCGGGTGGTCACTCGGGTGCACGCCACCTCTGCCGCCCCCACCAACACAGCCCAGATAAAGGGGGTCGGCAGGCTGTGGGACCGCCTATCCACCTGTGGGGTTCCCGAGGGCTTTCCCCCACAAGCTTCATGGTGGGTTGGCGCCTGCCGGGGCGCAGGCGGGACGAGTAACTCTCGCTCCAATCCTGCACCCCGACATTTGCCCTCCAGCGGGACCCACAGCCGCCTTACTTGCTGGGTGGGAGGGACAACACCCCTCCCCCAGCATTTCCATTTTTCAAAGGCGTTGCCAGAGGGTCATTCTGGGGGGAGGAGGACTGGCAAGGCCCACCTCCCCGAGCCGCCCCATTTCCCCGGGTGGCTAGGGGGCAGGAGTTGGTACGAAGCCAGAGCGTGTCCACACGCCGGTGGGCCATAACTCCGTACCTCTGGGGCCTCTGCTGCTCCGAGATCCCCACAGATTTAGCCTGGGACCGCAAGGTACCCAGTTACCCATGGGTGGCCACGAGGAGGCACTGCAGAAGTCTTAATGATGGAGAGGCTGTGACCTGGCAGGGGAGACTTATGCGGAAGCTGCTCCCTTTTTCGCACTGGGCTAGCCAGGGGTGGAAGCTGCAAGCGAGAAGGCATGCAAGCACTTAACACTATCTAGGCTACCACACATCGCTTCACATCACCATGCACGTGAAGCACCCACCCATAATATATATATATATATATATATATATATATATATATATATATATATATATATATATATATATATATAATATAATATATATATATGTATATATATATAATACACACACACACACAGACGCACATATATATATATATATATATATATATATATAATATATATATATATATATATATATCATATATAATATATATTTTTTTTTTTTTTTTTTTTTTTCCTCTTCCTGCCTCTTCCTCTCCCTCCCTCCCTCTCTTCCCCTCTCTTCTTTTACCCCCCCCCCTTTCTCTCGTTTCTTCTCTCTCTCCTCCCTTTCACTCACTCTCCTATCTATTCCCATTTACGCAAGTGGCCGATGGTCGTTCGCCGCATTTTAGATATATATCCTTTTCAATACTCCTAACCACTGTATCGGACTATTATCCCTCTCTCTGTCTCCCTCTTTGCTTCTTTCCATTGTTCGTGAGTTCCGTTTCGAAGTTTGTATTATCTTTTTTTATTCTTTTTATTCTTTTTTCTATTTATTTTTTGTCCGTTTCCTTGGTCTTTTGTTTTGTATGAATTGGGTGTGAAGTCTGCTGTTTTGTTCTTCGTGTTTCTCTTTCTCTCTTTCTTTATCACCCTTTGTCTATGTATAGTCTTTCATCGTTTATTGTTTATAATCTTTATTGGCGCTGTTTCATTTCTTCAGTGTTTGTGGCTTAAATACCTTTTCTCTTTTTATAATTTTTATTATATATAAATTTTCAGCTTTCCTTTCATTATCATGTATTTTTAACATTTACCTCATCTTTCTCTTCCTTACGTTTCCTTTATCCACCTTTTCATTTCCTCTTTCATTTTTTTTTTTGAATCCTTCTTTGTTTCGCCTTTCTTCTATTTCGCTTTGATTATTCCCTTCTTTCTCATTCTTTTATCTTTCTCCTTCCTCCCGTTCTTGTCGATTAATTCCTCTTTTCTTATCTTTATTTGCGTCATCCTTCCTTCTCTAATTTATTCTCCTTTAGCTCTTTTTTCCTCTTCACCTGCTGGTTTATCTCCCTTTACGCTGTTCCGCTGGTTTCTCTTGTCTTTCTCTTTCTCTTTCTTTCTCTCTCTTCTCTTTCTCTTTCTTTCTCTTCCCTCTATTCCTCTGTTTACCCTCCTTCTTCTATTCCTCTGGTTTATCTATTTTTCCTCTATCTGCTGGTTTATCTCTTTCCTCTATTCCGCTAATTTATCTTTCTCTGTTCGCTGGTTTCTTTTCTTTCCTGTATTCCGCTGGTTTATCTCCTTTTCCTCCTATTCCTTCTATACGTAATTCATTGATGTAGTTTGCAGAGGCGGTTAGGATTATGTTGCGTTCGTTGCACACCTGTTGAGTCCACATAATAACGACCTTTTCTACTAGATTTCTCTCTCGTGTCTGCTTCCCTTCATCTTCCTTTTTTTTCTAATTATGATACTCAGGCACACGGACACAGACCCACACACACGCACATAATAAGGTTTAAACATACACACATAAACATACATACACCTATACAGTAAACTAGATTAACCATCCACACACACACACACATTCACACACACGGAGACACACACGCACACATGTATATAAACACACACACACATGTACATAAGCACACACACACACATGTACATAAACACACACACACACATGTACATAAGCACACATACAACACACACACACACACACACACACACACACACACACACACACACACACACACACACACACAAACACACATACACACAAACACACATACACTATCACACACACACACACACACACACACACACACACACATGTACATAAGCACACACACACAAGAAGCAAGACAGATGACCTGCTTCTTGTCCTTCCGCCGGATTTTTCTACCTGACGAGCAAAAATTCTAGCCAATGAAGAACTCAGTCTCATCTTTTTCTCGCTCTCGACCTGTCCTCCCCCTCCTGTATTACCCCGCAAGGCCAGTTCGGACGCCCAACATCGCTGTCGCTGTTAATTAACAATTAATCGCGAGGTTTTACAATTTATTTTTCTGTCGATTAATTTCTTTTTTTGCCGCGAGGGTTTCGTTTCATTTTTTCACTCCCATTCTTCCCCTGATTTATTTCATTTTTTTTTAGGGGGGGGGGGGTATCTTGGATATAAGAATATATATCCACGTAAACGTGAATATAAACATATATATTTACCTATATATATATATATATATATATATATATATATATATATATATATATATATATATATATATGTATATATATATGTATATTATATATATGTATTATATATATATATAAATATATATATATAAAATATATATATATATATATATATATATTATATATAATATATATAGGTAAATATATATGTTTATATTCACGTTTACGTGGATATATATTCTTATATCCAAGATACCCCCCCCCCCCTAAAAAAAAAAGAAATAAATCAGGGAAAGAATGGGAGTGAAAATATGAAACGAAACCTCGCGGCAAAACAAGAAATTAATCGACAGAAAAAATAAATTGTAAAACCTCGCGATTAATTGTTAATTAACAGCGACAGCGATGTTGGGCGTCCGAACTGGCCTTGCGGGGTAATACAGGAGGGGGAGGACAGGTCGAGAGCGAGAAAAAGATGAGACTGAGTTCTTCATTGGCTAGAATTTTTGCTCGTCAGGTAGAAAAATCCGGCGGAAGGACAAGAAGCAGGTCATCTGTCTTGCTTCTTGTGTGTGTGTGCTTATGTACATGTGTGTGTGTGTGTGTGTGTGTGTGTGTGTGTGTGTGTGTGTGTGTGTGTGTGTGTGTGTGTGTGTGTGTGTATGTGTGTGCTTATGTACATGTGTGTGTGTGTGTTTATGTACATGTGTGTGTGTGTGCTTATGTACATGTGTGTGTGTGTTTATATACATGTGTGCGTGTGTGTCTCCGTGTGTGTGAATGTGTGTGTGTGTGTGGATGGTTAATCTAGTTTACTGTATAGGTGTATGTATGTTTATGTGTGTATGTTTAAACCTTATTATGTGCGTGTGTGTGGGTCTGTGTCCGTGTGCCTGAGTATCATAATTAGAAAAAAAAGGAAGATGAAGGGAAGCAGACACGAGAGAGAAATCTAGTAGAAAAGGTCGTTATTATGTGGACTCAACAGGTGTGCAACGAACGCAACATAATCCTAACCGCCTCTGCAAACTACATCAATGAATTACGTATAGAAGGAATAGGAGGAAAAGGAGATAAACCAGCGGAATACAGGAAAGAAAAAGAAACCAGCGGAACAGAGGAAAGATAAATTAGCGGAATAGAGGAAAGAGATAAACCAGCAGAATATAGGGAAGAGAAATAAAGCAGCGGAATAGAGTAAAGAGATAAATCAGAGGAATAGAGGTAAGAGATAAACCAGCAGATAGAGGAAAAATAGATAAACCAGAGGAATAGAAGAAAGAGGGTAAACAGAGGAATAGAGGGAAGAGAA
>NW_023661832.1:2500-12500 GCF_015228065.2 Penaeus monodon | reverse complement strand
CATATATATATATATTTATATATATAATTATATATATATATATATTTTAATATATATATCAAAACATAGGGCCGCGTGGCCGAAGGGTTTGAGCGTGGGACTCAAGACTGCCCCGGGAGGGCCCAATCGGAGTTCGAGGGTTCGAGTCCCCGGGCCGCCCGGCGTTGTTTCCCTTGGGCAAGGAACTTCACCTCAAATTGCCTGCCAGCCACGGGGGCCCAAAGCCACCTCAAGTAAAGTCCCGGGGTTAATAGGATGGGGGCCCTCGTTAAAAAAAAACCCGGGGCAAAAGGGAAAATGGAAAACCCCCGGGCTCAAAATTGCTAAAAAAAATTCTGGAAGCCCATGATCGTCAAGGGCCGCAGGGGCCCGAAGGGTTAGAGCTGGGATTTAAAGACTGTCACGATGGAAAATCGAATTCGAAGGTGAGTCACCCCCCACCGCGTTTTTTCCCTTTGGGAAAGGGAAACTTAAACCTCATTGCCTACCAAATTAAAAATGGGGGGCCCAAAACCACCCCAAATTCATGTTTGTTCCTAACCCGGAAAAAAATGAGAGAAGGGTTACCAAAAAAGGTACCACCGGCACTCCCCCGGGGAAAGGAACTGGGGACCCCTACAGTACTCCCCCAGAAAATCAAAACAAAAAAAGCCAAGGGGGGGTGCCCATGCTGGGGACCACGGCGGCTCAACTTTAAACCCTACCGTTAAAAGATGATATATACATATATATATATATATCCCCCTAAAAATATTATATATATTATATATATATAATATTTGTGTTTTTTTTGTGTGTGTGTTTTTTTGGGTTTGTTTGTGTTTGTGTGTGTTTTGTTGTGTGGGGGGTGGTGTGTTTTGGGGTGTGTGTTGTGGTGTGTGTTGGGTGTGTGTGGGGGTTGTGTATTCAATATATAATGTTACCATTATACTAAAATATTTTATACATATTTTATATATAATATAATATTATATAAAATATTTATACATATATTTTGTGGGGTTGGGTGTGTTAAATATTATATATACTTTTATATTTTTTATTTTAAATATACAATATATATATTTTTTAATCAGGGAAGCCCATGATCGCCCAAGGCCTGGGTGGCCGAGTGGTTAACCCACCCGGACCCCGACGGGGAAACACGGCAATCTGTTTTTCCGGGGGGGATTCGAGTCCCGCCGGCGCTTTGTTTTTTTGGTCAAAAATTTCCCCACCTCGTTGCCTCCCTACCCACGGGTTTTGGCAACCCAAACCCCAAAGGGCCCGTGCGGGCCCCAAACCCCGGGATAAAAAAGAAATGATTACCTAATCGGTAACCCCGGGCACTCTCCGGGGAAAAGGGAAACTAGGGAAACCCTACCACGTAACTCCCTCCAAAGCATCACAATATAAAAACTAAAATTCAAAATTCATGCTCTGCCCACGGCGGCTCAAACATGAACCACTTTTAAAAAAGAAAAAGAAGAATATATTTATATATGTGTTTTGTGTGGGGTTTCTTTGTGGGTTTTGTGGGGTGGTGTGTTTTATGTATATATATGTAAAATATTTTAATATATATTATGTATATATTCCATATATATATATAAAATAAAATTATAAAATATTAGTTTTATATATATTTTTATATATATATATATAGCCACCCCACACACATATACACACCCACACAAAACACACATACACCACAGAACACACACACACCCCACCCAAACACACAACCCCCAGACACAGACACACCACAAACACAACCCACACACACACACACCCACATATATATTTTATATATATATATAAAATTTATTAATATAATATATATATATTTTTAAAAGGGTGTGTGTGTGTGTGGGGGTTTTGTGTGTCTGTGTGTGTTTGTGGGGCGTGTGTGTGTGTTGTGGTGTTTTGTGTGTGTGTGTTTTTGGGTGTGTTTTTTTTGTGTGTGTGTGTGTGTGTGTGAAAGGGTATATTTTATATTTTATTATATATAATATATATAATATATATTATATATCTTATTTTATTTTACCCCTATTATGGGGTAAATATATATATATTTTAATTATAATATAATATAAATATATATTTTATATATATATATATATATATTTTGTATTTTTTATATGCAATATATTATATATATATATATATATATATATATATAATTATTATATTATATATTTTTTCCAGAGAGAGAGAGAGAGAGAGAGAGGGGAGGGGAGAGGTGAGGGGAGAGAGAGGAGAGAGAGAAGAGAGAAGAGAAAGATAAATATCCCGTGCATATATATTATATAATATATATATTATATTAATAAAATATATATTTTTTAATATAAAATAATATATTATAAAATATATATAATTCCCTTTTATTTATATATTTTCCCAATATATATATCCCCTATTTTATAATTTTATATATAAAATAATATATATATAAATTATTTTAATTTATATATCAATATATATATATTTTATATATTTTAATATATATATGCTTTCTTATATATAAAATATTATAATATCTATATATTTATATATTTTTATTTTTATATGATTTTTAAAAATATATTATATAATAATAATATTTATATATACACATATATACACTTTATACATATAACATATTTTAAAAATATATATAATATATATATATATATTATATATATATATATTTTATATAAGTTTTATAGATATATGAAAACATAAATATATAAAATATATATATATATATTATAATTTTATTATATATATAATATATATGTATGTATATTATATATATGCATATATATTTTTATTTATATATACAGAGAGAGAGAGAGGAGAGAGAAAAGAGAGAAAGAGAGAAGAGAGGAGAGAGAGGAGAGGGGAAAGGGGGAAAAGAGAGAGAGAGAAAAAATACGTGCATTTTTAGGTATATATTTTTATTATATTATATATAATATATATTATATTAATATATATATATATATTTAAAAATATATATATTATATATATCCCTATTTATATATATATATAATTAGATTTATATATTATATAATATATATATATTCATATTTTATTTATATAAAATTCATATTCTCTATTATTTTAATATATATATTAAAATATTTATAAAATTATATATATTATTTTATATATGTATATATATATGCTATGTTTTTTTATATATATTCATTTATTTTTCCCATTTTTATATATAAAATATATATATATATATATTTTAATATATAATATATAAAACTATATATATCAATAAAATACTTTAATATATATATATTTTATAATATATATTATTTTATATATATATATGTAGGGTTTTATATTATATCATATAATTTTATAAAATATATATATATTTTATATATATAATATATTATATTTTAAAATATATAAAATTATTATATATTAATATATTTATATTTTGTGTGTGTGTGTTGTGTGTGTGTGTGTGTGTGTGTGTGTGTTTTTGTGTTTCTTCTTTAACGATAGGTTCATTCTGAGCCCCCGAGGTCACAGCATGCCCCTTAATTGTAGTTTTCATTTTGTAAATGCTTTTGGGGAGTGAGTACGGGGTAGGGTCCCCATTTCCCTTTCCACGGAGAGGGGCCGGTGTTCCCGGTTTTTGGGTAATCTTTCCCTCTCAAACTTTTCCCGGGGCTTGGGACCAGCACTGATTTGGGGCTGGTTTGGGTCACCCATTGGCTGGGTAGGCAATAAAAGGTGAAGTTCCTTGCCCCAAAGGGGAAAGGGGGACTCGAACCCTCCCAATTCAGATTGCCCTCCCTGACAGTCCCCTTTAGTCCGACGCTCTAAACCCTTCGGGGCCCCCGGGGGCCTTTACGATCATGGGCCTTTTCCAAAGAAATTTTTTTTGCAAATTTTGAGGGGGGGGGGTTTTTGGGTTTTTTATTTCCTTTCCCCCGGGTTTTTTTTATCGAAATCAACATCCTTTTATTTACCCGACTAAACTTGGGTTGGACACCCCGTGGCAACGCCATAAAATAATAATATATATAAAATTTTATAGATATATATATATATTATATATTAAAATGTGGTGTGTGTGTGTGTATATAAAATATAATATATATATATTATAAAATATTAAATTTTTATATATATATATGTGTTGTGTGTGTGTGTGTATGTGTGTGGGGTTTTGTGTGTGTTTTGTGTATACACATTAAAATAAAGTTATGCTCACCAACAAGGGTATATAAATAATATTTTAAATATATATAAATTATATAAATATAATATATATAATATATAAGTATGGGATACATATATTGTAAAATATATAATATTTAAAAATATATATATTATATATTTTATATATAATTTATATATTAAAATATATATTTTTATATAAAGTATTTTCCCTATATAAAAGTTTTATACATATAAAATACTACACATACGAGCCCCCTAATTTTACCTATATGTAGAAAACAACACACAAACCCCCAAAAAACCACCCACACACCCCACACACCACACACAACAACACCCCAAACTCACCACAAAACACAAAACCCACACACCCCCACACACACACACTCATATATATATATATATAAAATTAGGTTACTTTTTTGTTTGCAAAAAGCAAAGGGTACCTTTTTGGGTTTTGGTTTATGTTATATTAAGGTTAGGGTTTTGGGTTTTTTTAGGGTTGGTTTACGATAAGTTTAGGATAGGGGTTTTGGTTAGGTTTAGGATAGGTTTGGGTTTTTTTAGTTTTGGTTTTGGAAGGTTTTTGGGTTTGGTTTGGTTTAGGTTTTTGGGGTTTGGGTTTGGGTGGTTTATTTTGGTTTTGGGGTTTGGTTTTGGGGTTTGATTTTTAGTTTGGGTTTTTGGGTTTGGTTTGGGGGGGGTTTTTGGGTTTGGTTTTTCGTTAATTTTGGGGTTGTTTTGGTTAGGTTTTGGATTAGGGTTTTGGGGTTTGGTTTAGGTTTGGTTTTTGGGTTTTGCTTTGGTTAGATTTTTATTTAGGTTTTTGGTTAGGGGTTTTGGGTTTTGGTTTTGGGTTGGTTTTTGGGGTTGGTTTTGGGTTAGGGTTTTTTTTTAGGTTTTTATTTTTGGTTTTGGGGGGGGTTTTTGGGTTTTGTTTAGGTTAGGTTTTTTGGGTTTGGGTTTTGGTTAGATTTGGGGTTAGGGGTTTTGGGTTAGATTTAGGGTTTGGTTTGGGTTAAATTTTTGGGGTTTGGTTTTGGTTTTGGGGTTTTTGGTTTTTTTATTTAGGTTAGGGGTTTTTTTGGGTTTTTGGGGTTAAGGGTTTTGGTTTGGTTTTTTGGGTTTTTGTTTTGGTTAAAGTTTTTTGGGTTTGGTTTAAAGGTTTTGGTTTTTGGAGGTTTTTGGGGGTTTGGGGTTTGGGGGAGGTTTTTAAATTTTGGGTTTTGGGTTTTGGTTTTTTTGGGTTTTTGTTAGTTTTTCGGTTTAGGTTTTTTGTTAGGTTTGTGTTAGGGGGAGGTTAGGGTTTTTGGTTTTGGTTTTTTGTGGGGTTTTGGGGGGGTTTAGTTTTTTTTTCGGTTTTGGGTTTTTTTTAAGGGTTTTGGTTGGTTTGGGTTAGGTTTTAAGGTTGGTTTTTCCCTTGGGTTTGGGGTTTTTTTTTAGGTTAAAGTTTTGGGTTGGGGTTTTTGGGGGGGTTTTGGTTATGTTTTTGGTTTTGTTTTTTGGGTTTTGTTTGGTTTTGTTTTGGTTATGTTTTTGGGGTTTGTTTGGGTTTTTGGGTTAGGGTTTGGTTTGGGGTTTTTTTTTGGGTTAGATTTTGGGGTAGGTTTGGGTTTGATTTGGGGTTAGATTTGGGGGAGGTTTTGGGGTTTGGTTTAAATCGGGTTTGGTTTTTTGGGTTTTGGTTTATTTAAAGGGTTTTTCGATAGGGTTTTTTTTTTTTTTTGGTTTGAGGTTTTTTAGGTTTCGGTTTTTAGGGTTTTGGGTTTGGGTTTTGGTTTGAAATAAAAAAACACATACACACACAAACCCCACCAAACACACACACACACACAAAACACACACACACACCCCATACACACACCCCACACCACAAAACACATATATTATATATAAAATATATATATATTTTATACACAATCATATTAATTTCATATAGTATACATAAAATACATATATTTTATATACATAATTAAAATATAACATATATGCTACAATATGCAAAATATAATATGCATAAAATACATATATTAAAATATATGTTTAAAATATATATAAAAGTATTATATATGTAAAATTTATATGTTAAAATATATATTTTATATATTAAAATTTTTATATTATATATAAAATTTTATATTTTATATGGACATATATGTTTATATATTTATATATTTTATATATTATAATATAAATATGTTATATCTATTGATATATTGTATATAAAACATATATATATATATATATATATATATATATATATATATTATATATATAAAATAATTTTTAAAAAAATATGTTATATATATGTGGGGTGTCTGTTTGTGTGTGTGTGTGTGAGTGTGTATGTGGTTTTCCCGTTTTTGTGCTATTTTATTTTAAAAATACTATATAAAATTTTTACCTATATATATATATAAAATTTTATTAAAATAATGATATTAGATTAATATGAGATATATAAGTATATTTTAAAAAAAGAATATATAAAAACTTCATATAATTTTATATATTATATATATTATATATATATATTTATATATATATATTCCCTATATATGGGTTTTTCAAAATTTATCTTATATATACATATATATTTTAATTTCATCTGTATAAACAAAATTTTATATCTATATATTTTAATATAAAATATATATTTAAATTTTATATTTTAATCATTATACATATGTATAATAAAACATATATAAAATACATATATAAATATATACTGGGTATAACATACATAATACCTAATATAAAGATAGATGGGGGGATAGAAAATAATATGTGTGTGGTGTCTTAAAGCGTTAGTGGGGTTTTTTTGTGGGTGTATGTATGTAAAACATCATGTATATAATTTTATATATTATAAAATATATATATATTAAAATTTTATATATACATATAGTTTTTCTATTTTGTATTTTGTATGGTTTTATATATATTAAAAATATAAATATATATTATATATATATATATTAAATAAAAATATAATATCTATATATATATAATATAATATATAATATATATAACATACCTGTATACATACATACACACACACACACAAACACCACACACACACACACACAACCACACACACACACACACAAAACACCCAAAAAACACACCACAACACCCAACCCCACACACCCACACACACCCCCAAAACTTTTTATAAAATATAATATATATATAATATTATAATATATATACAAATTATAAAATATATTATATATATAAAATATATATAATATATTTACGTATATATGTAATTATATATGTGTGTGTGGGGTGTGTGTGGTGGGGTGGTTTTTTTCGCTCGTGTGTTGTTTTTTGTGGTGTGTGTTTGTGTGTGTTGTTTTTGTGTTGGTATGTGTTTTTTTATGGGATTTATATAAATTATAAAAATAAAAAAATATATATATATATATACATATATATATTATATTTATATATTATTTTATGTAAATATATTTATATTAGGGATATATATAAAGTAATATAAACAAAACACATACACACACAGAACAAAAACACACAAAAACACACATACACACCCCCAAAACACACACACACACCCACACGCAAACCCTACACAAACCATATTTATAAAGATTTTATATATTAAAATACATTTTATATACATATATATTCCCTATTATTTGTATTATGTTTTATATATCTATATATATACATACATACATATATAATAATTTTATTATATATAAAATAAAATATATAAAATATATAATTTTTTATATATGTTGTGGGGGTGTGGTTTTGTGTGTTTTGTGTTGGGGTGTGTGTGTGTGGGTTGTCTGGGTGTGTGTGTGTGTGTTTTCTGTGTGTGTGTGTGTGTATAAAAAATACATTTATCTATAAATAAATAAAATTTTATTTTTTAAAAAAATATAATATATATATATATTATATATATATATATATATTTTATATTTTATATACATATGTTGTGTGTGTGTGTGTGGTGGGGTGTGCGTTCATATATATACACATTTTTAAAAACACATACTAAATTTTTAGAAATAGAAATAGATAGGTAGTAGATAAGGAAAAGATACAAAATAAATAAATATATATATATATATATATATAATTTTATTTATAAATATATATATATTATATAATATATATATATATGTGTGTTAAAATATATATATATATATATATAAATATATATATATTATATATAAATATATATAAATTATATAATATATATATATATATATATATATATACCTATATATACGTTATGCTCACAACGGAATATAAAATAAATATATATATATAAAATTTATAAATATATAAATATTATATTTTATATATAATATATATTATATATATATATAAAAGTAAAAATACATATATATACATATACCCTATTGAGCCCCCTATTAACATGTATGTAGATACACCAAAAAACACACACACACCACCCAAAACCCCCACACCAAAACCCCCACACACACAAAAAACACACAAAACATAAACCCCACCACACTTTACCTTTTATATATATTTTGGGTTAAAGTTTTCGTTTTTTCAAAAAGCAAGGATTTTTTTTAGGGGGGGGTTTATGCATGTTAAAGGGTTTGGTTTAGGTTATGTTTTTGGGTAGGTTTGGTAGGGTTTGGATAGGGTTTTTGGTTAGGTTTTGGTAGGTTTTTGGTTTGGGGGAGGTTTTTGGGTTTTGGTTAGATTTGGGGTTTGGTTTACGTTGGTTTTGGGGGTTGGGTTTTGGGGGGGTTTGGGTTGGTTTGGTGTTAAGTTTGGTTGGTTTGGGGTTGGTTTTGGTTTGGGTTTTGATTTTTATTTAGGTTTAGGTTAAGTTTTTTGGGAGGGGGATCGGGTTTGGTTTAGGTTATTTTTGGGGTTTGGGTTGGGTTAGGTTTGGGTTGCCTTTTTTGGGGTTGGTTTTTAGGGGGTTGGGTTGGGGGTTTTAATTTTTTGGTTTGGTTAGGGTTTTGGTTAAAGGGTTTTGGGGTTTTTTTAGGGTTTGGGTTTTGGGTTGGGTTTGGGGTTAAAGGGGTTTTGGATTAAGTTTGGGTTTTGGTTTAGGGGTTGGTTTTGGGGTTTGGTTTGGGTTAGGTTTTGGGTTTGTTTTTATTATATATATATATTTAAAATTTTATACATATATTATTATATACAAAGGGAATTCCCTACAGACCCACACACCACAAACACCCAAACCCCACACAAACAAAAAACAAACCCCACACCCCACACCCCACACACAAAACACACACAAAACACACACAACCCCACATATTAAAATATTTTAATATTATAAAAATTTATATATATATATATTTTAAAGTTATATATATATATATTAAATAATACATTTCAATTTTACAGGGGAAGCACAGACACCACATAACACAAAACACACACATACACCACCCACCCCACACACCAAAACATATCTATATATATATATAATATTTTTATATAATATATTATATAGTATGGGATATTAATGCATATAGGGGTTTTATGTATTAATATTAATTATATTATATATAATATATAATATTATATAATATTTATATGTATATATATAAATATACGGGCCAACCCCCAAACCCCAAAACCAAAAACGCACACATACACACACACACACGAAACACAAAAACATACACAACACCCCCACACACACACACACACAATATATATATATAATATATCTATATATTTTATTTTATATTATAATATATTTATTTTTTGTGTGTGTGTAAGTGGTTTTTTGGTGTTGTTTTGTGTGTGTGTGTGTATGTTTTGTAAGGTATGGGGAATGTATGTA
>NW_023661831.1:0-16966 GCF_015228065.2 Penaeus monodon | reverse complement strand
GCCGGGGATTTTTTTTATTTTTCCCTTTTTTTACCCCCCCTTTTTTTTCCAAAATGAGGAATTTTTTTTTTCTACCTTATACCAAAGTATTATGTTTGCCAAATTTCTTTTTCTTACGAATTACTATTAAAGAAGTGTTATTTTTCTTTATGTCCGTTACGGGGCAAAAAATTTCCTTTTATTTATGGCTGCGGAAACTGAAATATACCCAAAAATTTGCTTACATAGTCAAGGGCCGTCTGGGGGTTCAAAAATTTACATTAGTACCCCTAACAAATACATATATTTTTTTTGAAGCTTAGATTTTTTCGATTTTTTCCCCTAGCGACTAATTTTTTTGATTGCAAACGTTTTTACTTTTAAAGCGAAAAAATTTTTTTCTCCAAAAATACTTGGGTTATTTTTTAAGAACGTTGTAATATTTATGTTTTAAGGGGAAAACTTTGCCTTTTAAAGTAAAACAAAACCCCTATGAAGGAACTGGGTGCTCTTCCCCGGTACGTCAGATGGTAAATTTAAAATTTCCCCATATATTTGCTTATGTGTTATTGGAATCTTTTGTTTGCAAGGATAGGGAGTTTATTTAAAAATCTTCATTTTCCTTGGGAAATTTTTACATAAATTGAAAGGGTTTTTATGCCAGTCAGAGTTGGCCCCATAGCCAAGGCCATAGGGGATGTCTGAAAAGGAACATGTACCCCAGACCGCCAGATGACGCGGCAGAGGGGGCCAGTTTTTTTCCCGCCCTAACTTGACCCATAGCTTGGTTGACTGAAGGGGTTAGCAATTGTAAATCCAACGTTTTACCACAGGGGATCCATCTCTTTTTTCTTTTAAGGTTACGGAAATCGTGACTATTCATAGTTACGCCGACCGCCTCATCTCTCTGCCACCAACACAAAGCGGGCTAGGCAATGGTGTTTCCACGGGTCGTAAACACGAACGTCCAAGAGGCCCGAGAACAGCGCCCCGGGAAACCCCAAGGAAAAACCCCAAGAGGCGACGGGCACGAAATAACAAAAAAAAAATGAGTCTTTCCTTTATTTCCACAAGTTTTTTTCCCCTACACTTTTCATAGGCAAAATCGGGGGGGAAACCAGCATGTCACACAGCACAATACAGCTTATAACAGGGAACACAAAGTTTATCAGGTCCCAGGGCACACGGGTCTTCACAGGACAGCCCCCAACCGTCTTTGGTTGTTCCTCTGCCCCTTCGCTCACAGCCGCTGCGTCCTTTTGCCCAGGTCCCTTCATGTTAACACATGCCCAGTCATCCTTTTTTTGTTAACCCATGTTTCGCAAAAAAAGGACAAAGCCCATGGCATAGCAAAATTATTTCTTTGGCGATAATAAAAGTCAAATTATCCAGATTTTAAAACCAAAAGTACAGTATACCCCTTGGAAGAAAAAGTTTTTTTTTTGATCTCAAAACAGTGCAGTTGTTCGGGTCAGAAAATGAATGCGTGTGTTTCTTCATCATGCGCTGAACTACAAAATTTTTTCCAACCAATATTAATTGAAAATTTCACAGAACCCCTTCGTTAAGGTTTTTTTTATATTCTTCCCCAACGAATCCTTAGGGGTTTTCACTTGCCGCACATCAGCATTGGCGATGCAGATATCAACCCTTGTAAAGTCTTCCTGTCATCTCCCATGGAGGTTAATTTTATTTTTTTTTTTCTCATTTCGAGATCCCACCGAAGATTGGATTCCCTTCCCCAAAAACAATTTTAGACACTTCAACTTTTCCCCTATTAATCATATATATTTTGTACTGTGGTGTGGGGGTGGTTGTGTGTGTGTGTGTGTGGTGTGTTGTGTGTTGTGTTGTTGTGTGTGTTGTTAAATAAAATTAAAAAATGTGGGTTTTTTGTTATATGTGTATATAATATTTATTATAATATAATATAATATAATATATATAGTATATATAATACAAAATATATTATATATTAATATTTTATATATATATTATATATATAATATATATATATGCATACAAATATGCATACAATAGGCATTCATAAAAATAATATATACATACATACAAAATACATCATAAATATATAATATATTATTATAATTTTAAAATATATTATATTTATAGCATACTATATACATAAAATATACATCACACCACTATATACATACATACCACACACAACACCCCAACACACACCACAATATATATATTATACATATAAATATATATACATTGTATAATATATATATATATATAAATAGATATATATATATTATATATTATATATATGATAAATATATTATATTTTTTAGTATAATATATATATATTAAAATATATATAATTATATATATATATATATATATATATATAATAAAATATTATAATATATATATTATATATATATATATATATATAATAATAATATAAAAAAAATATACATACAAATATCATATATATAAAAATATATATTATATAAAAATATATATATATATATTATATATTATAATTATATATATATATTTAAAAATATCTATATATAATAATATATATATCAATATTATATTATTATTTTAATATAATATACTATATATAATATATATACAAATTTAATATTATCATTATATAAAATATATATTATAATATATATAATAAATATACATATAAAAATAATATAATTACTATATATATGTATATAATATATATAATATATATATATATATTATATATATATATTATATTTTATATAGATATATTATATATAAAATATATATATATAATATTATAATATTATTTTATATATATATATATATATAAAAAAATATATATATATGTTGATATATATATATATATATTATATTTAATATTATATATTTTATATATATACATATATATATATATACATATATATATTATATATTATACATATATATATACACATATATATATATATATATATATATATATATTATATATATTTTATTTTACATATATATATATATATATATATATATATATATATATATATATATCTATAAAAATATAATATATATATATATAAAATTATACATATATATATATATATACATATATATATATATATATATATATATATATATATATGTATATGTAATTAAAATGTTATTATATGTATATGTATTATGTATATATGTATATGTTATATGTTATATTTTTGTATATGTATTATATATCACATATACATATATAATATATATACAATCTATTATGTTATAAGTATATATATGTATTTATAGTTTATATGATAGATAATAATTTTACATATTATTATATATTATATATTTATACTTATATATATATATAATTATTTTATGTATCTTTGTTATATATATATTGTATATATTTTGTATAATTATACATATATATAGATGTTATATGTATGTATATATATATGTATGTAGTATATATGTATTATTTTATATATGTATGTATGTATTATGTTGTATGTATATATGTTATTATGTTGTATGTATGTTGTATGTTGTTGTTGTTGTTATATATGTATGTTGTATATATGTATTATTATATGTAGTATATATGTATATATGATGCTAAAATATATATATATTAATATATTATCTATATATATTATATATGTATGTATGTATATATTATGCATTTTGTATGCATATATATATATATATATATATATATACATATATATATATGTATGTATTATGTATGCATTTGTATGCATATTATATATTATTTATAATATAATGTATATAATACATTATTATAATATATAGTTATATTTTTATAGTATCTTTTATATATATTATTTTATATTGTATGCTATATATTTTAATATATATATATATATTCATACATATCACACACATTATATATATATGTATATATATATATATATATATATATATATATATATATTGTGTGTGTGTTGTGTGTTGTGTGTGTGTGTGTGTGTGGTGTGTGTGTGTGTGTGTGTGTGGTGTGTGTGTATATATATGTTATATAAATATTTTATATATATATATATGTATATATATATTTATATTTTTAATTATATATATTATATATATGTATATATAAATATATTATTATTATATATATATATATATAATATGTATATTATATATATATATATATTATATAATATATATATATATATATATTAATATTTTATATATATATTTTATACATATACACACAAACACACACATATATATATATATTTATATATATATATTATATATATATTTTTATTATCCCTATGATATATATATTATCTATGTATACTATATTATATATTTTATATATTATATATATATATATATAATATATATATATTTATTAGTGTGTTGTGTGTGTGTGTGTGTGGGGTTTTGTATGTTTATATTTGTTTTGTATGTATTATGTATGTTATTATGTATGCATTATATTATTATATATATATATATATATATATATATATTATATTATATATTTTATAGTTGTATATATTATCCATTTATATATTATATATATATTATATATATTATATATAAAATTATATACACATATATACACCACACACCCCATATTTATATTTATTTTACACACACCCCAAACCCCCACACACCCCAAACCCACACACACACACACCCCCCACACACCCACACACACACACACCACAGATCCACAATAAGTATGTATAAAATGAAAGTTGAAGTGTCTAAAATTGTCTTGGGGAAAGGGGAAAAATCCAAATCTTGGGTGGATCTCGCAATTAAATGTAAAAAAAAATAATAAAATTAAAAATCCCATCGGGAGATGCGAGGAGAATTACAATGGTTGATATCTGCATCACCAACTGCGATGTGCGGCCAAGTAGAACCCTAAGGATTCGTTTCGATGAATAAAATTTAAACCTATAACGTAAAGGGGTTTTGTGTAATTTCAAATTTAATATTGTTGGAAAAAAATTTGTATTCACGCATGATTGGAAGAAACACACTGCATTCATTTCTGATCGCACATACTGCACTGTGTTTGATGACTCAGAAAAAACGTTTTCATTCACAATGTTACTGTACTTTGTAAAACTGGATAATTTGACTTTTTATTATCGCCAAGAAATAATATTGCTATCCCAGTGGTCTTTGTCTCTGTCGAAACATGTGTTAACATGAAAAGGAGACCTGGGCATGTGTTAACATGAAGGGACCTGGGCAAACAGGACCAGCTGGCTGTGGCAAGGAGCGAGGAACAAGCCAAGAGACGCAGTGGGTGCTGCTCCTGTGAAACCGTGTGCCCTGGTGACCTGATAAACTCTGTGTTACCCTGTTATAAGCTGTATTGTGGCTGTGTGACATGCTGGTTCCCCGCCTGTATTGTTCCTATAAAAAGTGTAATACGGTAAATACTTGTGGAAATAAAGGAAAGACTCATTTTGTGTTTATTCGTGCCCTGCCTCGCCTCTTGGCGTTTCCTCTCTTGGTGTTCCGGACGCTGTGGTGCTCGTTGCCTCTTGGAGCTTGTTCATGTTTCACGACGACCCTGTGGGATAACACGCAGTCTGCCTGCCTGCTTTGTGTGGTGCAGAGAGATGAGGCGGTCGGCGTACAATATTGAATAGTCAACGATTTCTCGTTACCCTTAAAGAAAACGAGAGATTGGCATACCCCTTGGGTAAAGCGTTGATTCACAATTTGCTAACCTCTCTCAGTCACCCAAGCTATGGGTCAAGTTAGGGCGGAAAAGAACGGGGCCACTCTGCCGCTTCATCTGGGCGGTCTGGGATACATGTTCCTTTAACAGACAATGCCCGCTATGGCCCTTGGCTATTGGGCCAACTCTGACTGGCATGAAACCGTCAATCAGTAAAAATTACCGAAGGAAATGAAGATTTTTTACTAACGCTCCCTATCCTCTGCAAACACAGATATCCAATAAACATACATGAAATCATATGGGGAATTTAATTGACCATCTGACGTACCGGGCGAAAGCACCCCATTTCCTTTCATATAGGGGTTTCCTGTTTTACGTTAACAAGGCCAAGTTTGCCATTACATCATAACATATTAAAACGTCTTAAAAAGTAACCCAATTATTTTGGCAGAAAAAATTTATATCGCTTAAAAAGTAAACACGGTTTGCAACAGAAATATATTAGTTTTCTAGGCAAACATCGCAAGAAAATCTAAGCTTCAAAGAAAACTATATGTTTTGTTATGGATACTAATGTAAAATATTGTAACAACACCAGACGGCCATTGAGCATATGAATGGAGCATTGTTGGGTATAGTTTCAGTTTCCCCGCAGCCATATAATCCAAGGGTAAATTTTGCCTGTAACGGACAATAATTAAAATGTAACACTTCTTCAATAGTCATTCGATAAGAATAAGAAATTTGTGCACCATAATACTTTTGGTATAACATGGATAGAAAAAAAAAATTCGCTCATTGATGTATGAAATAATCCGCGCAGGCAAGCCCAGAAATGAAATAAAATAGGTCCGCAACAAATTCTGCATGAGGCAAGACCACGACGATCGGTGGCATCCCGATAGCGAAATGCAGCGACAGAAGGAATCTGAACAACAAATCGCAGCATGTAAGACAATCAAGGGTCTATATTAAGTAATATACATATATCAATACAGTCCTTGTGGCTTTGTGTGAAGAAAATAATTTACACTTATGCTGTGATACTGGCAATATAGATATATATAGAGTGATATATATAGATTAACCGAGTAAGTATATAAAGAGTATATATATATACATATATGTATTATATATATATATTGCCTACGGCCATGGTGTCTGTTGTATCTGTGGGTCGAAACATGTGTTAACATGAAAAGGATGACCTGGGCATAGTGTTAACAGTGCAAGGGGACCGGGCAAACTGACGCAACTGGCTGTGGAGCCGGAGGAGCGGAGGAACAGCCAAGAGGGAGACTCAAGTTGGCTAGTGCTGCTCCTGGAGACCTCTGTGTTGCCGCTTGTGACCCTGATATACTTTGTGTTGCTCCCTGTTATAAGCGTGGTATTTGGCATGTGTGACATGCTGGGTTTCCCCCTTTATTGTGCCCTATAGAAGTGTACGTGGGTGTAAATAACTTGTGTCAATAACAGGAAAGACTGTGGTCATTTTGGTTTTTCAGTTTCGTGCCTTGCCTCGCACGTGGCGTTTTCCCCTACAGTGGTGTTTGCTGGGACCGTGGGGTGTTCGGGAATGCCGTCTGGAGCTGTTCAGTGATATCTCACGGACCTGTGGATAAGCACGCCGTCTGCCTATCCTGCCTTGGTGTTTGGTGGCAGAGAGACGGCGCCTCGCGAGTCGGGCGTAAACAAATGGTGTCAGGAGTGGTGGATTGTGAATATTTTTTTGATTTAGAATTAAAGCAACAAGTAGGCTTCCGCTAGCATGTGTGTGAAAGAGGAGGAGAGTTGGAGGAGAGAGAGAGAGGGAGAGAGAGGAGGAGAGAAGGGAGAGGAAGAGAAGAAGCAGAGAGGAGAAGGGAGAGAGAGGAAGAAGATAAAGAAGAGAAGAGAAGAGAAAGAGAAAGATAAAGAAAGAGAAAGAGAAAGAGAAAGAGAAAGAGAAAGAGAGAAAAGTAGACAGATAGATAGAGACGCAGAATGATCTAACAAAAAAAAAAAAGAATTGAAGAAAGTGAAAGAAAGAGGAGAGAGAGAGACAGAGAGGAAAAAAAAGAGTAATAATTAGCCTAGAAGATCGAAACGCTTTTCCACCCCGCACCTGACAACATTTCCACGCCTTTTAATTTCTGAACCATAACTATATTTATAAGAACTGAAAAGAGTTTTTTTTTTTTTCTTAAGATTTAACTCTTCAATCATATATTCTTTTTTTTGTTGTTGGTTAATGTAGTTTGTAATTTGTTCACTCGCAATAAAATGCAGTGCAAATTGTTGTTTCACTCTGGCGTCCTCGTCAACATGATGCTACTGGAAGAGCTTGTCATGTCTTATTGGGGTCAAGTTTTCATAAATTCATGTAAGTATGTATTCATATATGCGCGTGTGTATTTGTGTGTTTATGTTTATATCTGTCTATACACACACACACACACACACATGCAATGTACAGACAGACAGACAGACGACACACCACACACACACACACACACACACACCACAACACACACCCACAACACACACACACACACACAACATATATTATATATATATATATATATATATATATATATATACTATATATATAATATATATATATATGTAATATAGATATATTATATATATATATATATATATATATATATATATATATAATAAACACTCGACAAATATATATATACATATCTCTGCACATGTACACACACCACACACACAGCACACCGCACATATAATATATATATATATATATATATATATATTATATATATATATATATATAATATATATATATATAATATATATATTGTGTGTGTGGTGTGTGTGTGTGTGTGTGTGTGTGTGTGGTGTGTGTGTGTGTGTGTGTGTGTGTGTTGTGTGTGTGTGTGTTTGTGTATATATAATATAATATAATATAATTATAATTTTTATATATATACATATATTATATATTATAATTTTATATTATATATTTTTAATATATATATATATGTGTGTGGTGTGTGTGTGTGTGGTGTGTGTGTGTATTATTATTATATATATAATATATATATATATATAATATACATATTATATATATATATAATAATATATATATATATATCTATTTAATATAATAATTATTATATATACCCCAACACACCCCACACACACCCACACAAAACACGTATATGTATATATAAATATATATAATTTTATATAATATATATATATATATATATTATATATAATATATATATATAATAATACATATATAAAATACATACACCCACACACACACACACACAAAACGGTATATTATATATATTTTATTATAATATATATATAATATATATATATATATAATATATATATATATAATATACGAAACCTGATCCTCCCCTAGAATAGTTAGTTAGGTAATCATTGTTGGTGGTTCTCAACCCACCATCATATCTACGGTAGGCTCTCCAACCAATGTTTCTAGGTCTGACTTACCCGATATATGCAAATCCGCATTATTATAATGGTATTATATTGTTTATACACACACACACAACACACACACAATTTTTAAAATTATATATATATTTTAATATAATTATATATATATAAATAATATATATAATATATATATAATCATCATCATCAATAAGGGTATGCCATGTTGAGCAGCCGGGACCTCTCCCCCCTCCTTCGCCACTCAACTCGATCTTGCGTTTTTCTTTCCACTGTACCATCGTCACCCCGCAATTATTTTTGTGGTCGTCAGTCTTGTCTTGGGTTTTTCCCCTTTTCCCTCGTTTCCTATCACCATCCGTAAGCAAGTTTTCTCAGTTATTTTCACTTCTCATCACATGACCAATAAACTTTAGTTTCCTTTTATTTTCTCAGCACTTCATCATTCGTTTTCTTTCCTGTCCAATTAATATGCAGTAATATGCTGTAACACCACAGATTCAACCCTTTTACCATGATTTGATCAAATTGTCAATAACGATGGAATTACAAAGAAATATATATATATATACATATATATATATAAAATATAATATATTAATATATATATGTGGTGTGGTGTTGTGTGTGTGTGGTGTGGTTTGTGGTGTGTTGTGTTGTGTGTGTGTGTGTGTGTTTTGCACGTCCATCGTTATTAACATTTGGATTTAATTGTCTACCTCTAAGAACATTTCTAGTAGAAGGTAGTGAGAAGTCGTTCAAAGATAAGATAAAAGCTTGTTTTTTTCTCTACCTTTGCACCTCTCGAACACCCACTGTACAATTCACATTTATCAGCTGACCTCTCTTTTTGGAAACAAATCACCTGAATTCTCATATCACCATGTTGCCAATAGATAATATATTTAATCAGATTATGCATGTGTCTGATTGTGCGTAGGTGCCTAAAAATACTTTCAATCTGGGGATTTTCAGGCGGAAAAATTGAAGTAGAACATGTATGACCGCTCAGTAAATATAACCTTATGTATCTCTAGTCTCATATCCCCGATGAAGAGTAAATGCGAAAAGGCCTTCGGCATCGTGTTTCATGTACTTCCCTTCGTTGTTCTAATTGCAATTTTGTCCGCCATGAACTCCACACGATTGAATGTATGCGTTTATAGGCACACGTAGGTCTTCGGGATATTCATGTGTTGTCTTGTAATTCCCTTCGTTTTTCTACATGCACATCGTGTGTACATACATCCACATAGACACGCGCATTTATAAACACACACACATACGTCTCTCTGTATTGAAGAAACGCAACAGAACATTTAAAAACGGTGCTAAGGTTGATAATAGCTCCTGTGAATTTTCAATGAGTGATCAAGATACCATATCTGATATGGCATTATCTGCTTATCTCTCTACATATAATTCCATGAAAACCAATAATTTTGTATCCTTTAGAACAAATCTCTCCACCAAACAGTAACACTATTAGAACTTAAAATTACGATCACAAGACAAGTAACATGTAATACTGAGAATGATAAGGTGAATAGATACAATTCTTGGAACTTTATGGAGGGAAAAAACCCCCTTGGATATTGTGTTTTGTTTTTTATTATCATTTTTAATTTCCTCATTTCATTGTTTTCATTTTACATACATTCTATAAATATTATGTATATTATAATTAATATAATATATATATATATATAAAAATTCGCACACACACACAGACACACACACACACCCCCCAAAAACAAACACACACAATATATATATATGTGTGTGTGGGGGTGTGTGTGTGTTGTGCGTGTGTGTGTGTGTGTGTGTGTGGCGTGTAAAATTTTTAATATTATATTATATAATAATATTAATATATATATATTTATGATTTATATATATATATATATATAATATAATATATATTAAAATATAATAAATTAATACATATAACAACATAATCATAATAAATATATTATATATATTTTATAATATATTTTATATATATAACTGAGAAAATAATTATATATATATATATTTATTAAAATTTTAAATAATATATATATTTTATATATATATTATATGGAAATTAAAAATTTATTGGTCATTAATGAGAAGTAAAAGTATGAGAAAAACTTTCGACAGGGGGGTGATAGGAAACAGAGGGAAAAGGAAAAAGAAGACAAGACTGAGCGACAAATCAAAGTATTTTCGGGCTGTCGATGGATAAGTGGGAAAGAAAAGGTAAGATCAGTTAGTGGCGAAGGAGGTGGGAGGTCCCACGGCTGCTCAAAAATAGCATACCCTATGATTTATATATTATATAATATATATATAATATTTTATATATATATAATTAATATTATATAATATATATATACACATGAAAAGGGAAATAGCCACAGTAGAAAATGGAACTAGTTTCATACATACATACACACACATATATACAGGTGTATATGTACATATGTGTGTATATGTGTGTATTAGTGATAATATATATATATATATAATATATATATATATAAATATAAAATATATATATATATATATATATATAATAAAAATAAAAAATATATATATAAAAAATTTTTAAAAAAATATAAAATATTAATATAAAATTATAATTTTTTATATTATAAAATATTTTTTTATTTATTTTTATTTATATATATATATATAATATAATATTATATAAATATGATAATACAAATATAAAAATTACAATCAATAAGGGGGATGTATGTTGAAACAGCCATTTTTTACCATTTCCCCATTTTTTTTTTTTTTTTTTTTTTTTTTTTTTTTAAAAAAAAAAAAAAAAAAAAAAAAAAAACCTTACCGTTTCCCCCCTTTCCCCCCTTAATAAAACCATTTTGAAAAACCCCGCCCCCAAAAATCTTTTTATTTTCGCTCAGTCTTGTCTTGGGTTTCCCCCCTTTTCCCTTTTTTCCCTTTTCACCATCCCTGTCAGAAATTTTTTTCCAATATTTTACTTCTATTACATGACAATAAATTTTTAAATTTCCTATTAAATATATAATATTATAAAATATATTATTTTATATAAAATATATATATATATAATTATATATATATATTCCATTATTTTTTAAATTATATTATATATTAATATAATATGGTTGTAGAGTATGGTGTATATATGTATGTATAGTATATGTATATAAAATATATATATATATATATATAATAAATATAAAATTAATACATATTATTATATATATTATATATATATATATTATTATTATATATATATTTAACCACACACACACACACACAACACACGCACCACAACCCCACAAACCACAAATATATATGTGTGTTTATGTGGTGTGGTGTGTGTGTTTTCTGTGTGTGGTGGAATTTTTTATATATAATATTATTATATTATAATATTAAATTTTTATAATATATATGAATGAGTAAATATAACATGTAATGAGGTAATTATAATGATAATGATAACAACAAAGCAACAATATATCCAAGGTGGATTTTCCCTCCATAAAGTTCCAAGAATTGTATCTATTCACCTTATCATTCTCAGTATTACATGTTACTTGTCTTGTGATCGTAATTTTAAGTTCTAATAGTGTTACTGTTTGGTGGAGAGATTTGTTCTAAAGGATACAAAATTATTGGTTTTCATGGAATTATATGTAGAGAGATAAGCAGAAAACCCATATCAGATATGGTATCTTGATCACTCATTGAAAATTCACAGGAGCTATTATCAACCTTAGCACCGTTTTTAAATGTTCTGTTGCGTTTCTTCAATACAGAGAGACGTATGTGTGTGTGTTTATAAATGCGCGTGTCTATGTGGATGTATGTACACACGATGTGCATGTAGAAAAACGAAGGGAATTACAAGACAACACATGAATATCCCAAAAAGCCCTCTTTTTCCCTATAAACCAACTTTCAATCGTTTTGGGAGTTCATGGGGACAAATTGCAAGTAGAAAAAACGAAGGGAATACAAGAAACACGATGCCGAAGGGCCTTTTCGCTTTTTACGCTTATAGGGCAATGAGACTAGAATACAAGAGGTATATATACATGTACTGAGCGGTCAGTACATGTTCTACTTGCAATTTGTCCGCCATGAACTCCACACGATTGAATGTATGCGTTTATAGGCACACGTACGCACAATCAGACACATGCATAATCTGATTAAATATATTATCTATTGGCAACATGGTGATATGAGAATTCAGGTGATTTGTTTCCAAAAAGAGAGGTCAGCTGATAAATGTGAATTGTACAGTGGGTGTTCGAGAGGTGCAAAGGTAGAGAAAAAAACAAGCTTTTATCTTATCTTTGAACGACTTCTCTCCCTTTTCTACTAAAAAAAGTTTTTAGGGAGAAATTAAACCAAATGTTAAAACGAGGGCGTGAAAAAACCCACACACACACACACACACACACCACACACACACACACAACACACACACACACCACACAACACAAAATTTAATTTTATAATATTAATATATAATATTATATATATGTATATTTTAAATATATTTTTTTGAATTCCACGTTTTTGACAATTTGACAAATCAGGTTTAAAAGGGTTGAATCTGTGGTTTTAAAGAATTTTACTGATATTAAGGACAAAAAAAACGAATGAGAAGTGTGAGAAAATAAAAGGAAACTAAAGTTTATTGGTCTTTGGATGAGAAGTGAAAATATGAGAAAAATTTGCTTACGGGATGGTGATAGGAAAAAGGGGAAGAGGAAAAACCAAAGAAAAGACTGAGCGAAACATCAAAGATAATGCGGGCTGACGTGGAAAAGTGGAAAAAAAAGCGCAAGTTTTCGGTGAGTGGGAAGGAGGGTGGAGGGGTCCACGGCTGCTCAAACATGAGCATACCGTTATGATGATGATGAGTATAATTATAAAAATTATATTTAATAATATATATATATATATATATAATAAATATATTATATAATATAGATGTGGTGTGTGTGTTTTTTTGGGGTTATAATTGCAATATATAACACAAAATTAATATATGCGGATTTTGCATATATGGGAAAGTCAGACCTAAAAAACATTGGTTGGAGAGCTACCGAGATATGATGGTGGGTTGAGAACCCCAACAATTTTTACCAACTAACTATTCAGGGGAGGATATGGGTGTTCGATATAAATATAATATTTTTAATAAATTATAATAATTAAATTATATATATATAATTAAAATATTTTTAATATACAATACGGTTTGTGTGTTTTGGTGTGGGTGTGGTGTGTATTATATATAAATTATATATTTAATATTTTATAATAATATAATATATATATAATATATAATATGATATATAAATATATAAAATAATATATATATATATACAATATACACACACACACCCACACACCCCAAAAACACCACACAAAATATAAATATATATATATATATATATATATATATATAAATATATATGATAATATAATAATATATTATATATATATATTATATATATTTTAACACAACACCCACACACACACACACAACACACTTACATAAACACCACACACACACACACACCACACATAAGGTATATATATATAAATTATATATAAAATTATAATTATTTTTATATATATATATATTACATAAAATTATATATATATATATATAATATATATATATAATATATATGGTGTGGTGTGTGTGTGTGTGTGGTGTGTGTGTTGGTGTGTGTGTTGTGTTTCTGTGTTGTTAAAGTAATTGTATATGCATGTATGCGTGGGTGTTGTGTGTTGTGTGGGTGTGGGTATGTGTGTGTGTGTGTATGTATGTATGTAATTGAGTGGTGGGGGTGTGTGGGATGGTGTGTGTGTGTATAGACAGATATAGACATAAACACACAAATACACACGCGCATATATGAATACATATTTACATGAATTTATGAAAATTTGACCCCAATAAGACATGACAAGCTCTTCCAGCAGCATCATGTTGACGAGGCCGCCAGAGTGAAACAACAATTTGCACTGCATTTTATTGCGAGTGAACAAATTACAAACTACATTAACCAACAACAAAAAAAGATTATATGATTGAAAAAAAAAACTCTTCAGTTCTTATAAATTATATTTTTGGTTTTTAGAAATTAAAAGGCGTGGAAATGTTGTCAGGTGCGGGGTGGAAAAGCGTTTCGATTTAGGGGAATTTTTAAAAAGGGGGGGGGGAAAGGAAGGAAAAAAAATTTTTTTTTTTTTTTTTTTTTAAAAAAAAAAAAAAAATTTTTTTTTTTTTTTTGGGGTTTCCCCCCCCCCCGGGGGGGGGGGGGGAAATTTTTTTTTTTTTTTTTTTTTTTTTTTTTCCCCCCCCCCCCCCCCCCCCCCCCCCCCCAAAAAAAATTTTTTAAAAAATTTTTTAAAAAATTTTTTGGGGGGGGGGTTTTTTTTTTTTTTTTGGGGGGGAATTTTTTTTTGGGGGGGGGGGCCCCCCCCCCCCTTTTTTTTCCCCCCCCCCCCCCCCCCCTTTTTTTTTTTTTTTTTTTTTTTTTTTCCCCCCCCCCCCCCCGGCCCCCCCCCCCCCCCTTTTTTTTTTTTTTCAAAAAAAGAAAAAAAACCCCCCCCCCCGCCCCCCCCCCCCCCCCCCCCCCCTTTTTTTTTTTTTTTTTTTTTTCCCCCCCCCCCCCCCCCCCCCCCCCCCCAAAAAAGGGGGGGGGGGGGCCCCCCCCCCCCCCCCCCCCCCCCCCCCCCCCCCCCGGGGGGGGGGGAAAAAAAAAAATTTTTTTTTTTTTTTAAAAAAAAAGGGGCCCCCTTTTTTTTTAAAAAAAAAAATTTTTTTTTTTTTTTTTTTTTTTTTTTTTTTTTTTTAATAAATAAAAAAAAAAAAAAAAAACCCCCCCCCCCCCCCCCCCTTTTTTTCCCCCCCCCCCCCCCCCCGGGGGGGGGGGGGTTTTTTTTTCCCCCTTTTTCCCCCCCCCCCCCCCCTTTTTTTTTTTTTTTTTTCCCCCCCTTTTTTCCCCCTTTTTTCCTTCCCCCCTTTTTCTTCCCTTTTTTCCTCTCCCCCCCTTTTTTCTTTTTTTCCCCCTTTTCCCCTTTTCCCCAATTTTTTGTTTCCCTCCCTTTTCCCCCCTTTCCTTCTTTTTCCCTTACTTTTCCCCCCTCCCCTTTTCTCCCTTCCCCCTTCTCCTCTCTCTTCTTTTCTCTCTCCCCCCCTTTCCCCCCTTTTCCTTTTCCCCTTTTTTCCTTCCCCCTTTTTCTCTCTTCCTTCTCTCTCTCTTTCTCCCTTTCCCCTCCCTCATTCTTTCTTTTCTTTTTTTTTCTTTTTTTTTTTTTTTCTTCTTTTCTTTTTTTTTTAAATTTTATTTCCCCCCCCTTTCCCCCCCTTTTTTTTTTCCCCTTTTTCCCTTTTTTTTTTTCCCCCCCCCCCTCCCCCTCCCTTTTTTTTTAAAAACCCCCAATGCAAAAAAATTTAATTCCCTTTTTCCCCCTTTCCTTTTCCTTTTTTTTTAAAAGTTAAAGTTTTAATTAATTGGTCAGACCTTTTCCCCAACAACAAGTTTAATTTTTAAGAGGGGAAGGGGGGGAAAGGGGGGGGCCCGGAGGAAAAGAAAGAGGGGGGAGGAAAAGGGGGGGGAAGGAAAAAGGGGAAAAGTGGGTTAAATGGGGAAAAAAAGAAAAAATTTAAATAAAGGGGTTTTATTTTTAAAGAAAGGGGGGGGGGGGATGGGGGGGGGTAAGGGGTCCCCCCGAGAGGGGGGCCGGAGGGGGGGAAAGGGGGGGGAAAGGGGGATTGGGGAAAAAAAAATTTTTTTTTTGGGGGTTAGTGGGGTTGGGGGGTTTGGGGCCGGGGTGGGTTTTGGGGAGCGGGGGGGGAAAAAGGGGGGTTAGCTTTTG
>NW_023661830.1:15000-16972 GCF_015228065.2 Penaeus monodon | reverse complement strand
CCGTACACACACACGCAAAACACACACACACACACAAACACACACACACACACACACAACACACACACCACACAAAAACCACGTGTATAATTATATAAAAAATTATATTATATATAATATATAATACAATTATAATATATAATATATATATATATAAAAAATATTAAACATATATTTGAATATAAAAATAAATATATATACATATTTATCTAAATATAAATAAATAAATATAAAATTTTCCCCTTATATATAAAATACAAAATATATATTTTTTAATATATATATATTATATATATATATATTATAAAATATATATATTATATATGCCACACACCAACAACCACACCACCACACACACCCACACACACACAACGCACCACCACACACATACACACACATACACACACACACACACACACCACACAACACACACACACACACACAAACACCAACCACACCACCCACACCACACACACACACACAAAAATATATATATATATATATAATATATATATATTATATATATACACACAAAATAGTATATAACTTGTAAAACATATTTGTATCATATAAAATTGTTATATAATTTATATTTTAATGTTTTTAATATATATATATAATAAATATATTATATATATATTATTATATATGTATGTACACACACACACACACACACACACGCACACTCAAACAACACAAGCACACACACCAGTCACACAAACACACCACACACACACACACACACTCAAAAAAACACACACACACTAAAACAAACACACACCCACACTCAAACATAAACACCACACACACCAAAATAATATATATATTTTTAATTATATATAAAATTTATTTATATATATATTAATATTATATAAATATAAAAAATTATATATATTATATAATATAATTTTAATATAATATATCACACATTGTATGTATACATATGTTTTATATGTAATAATACAAGTGTTTTATATAAACAACACCGTAATATTTTAACATATAATTAATAATTAATAATTATATATTTTAAATATAAAATAATAAGGTATTTTAAATTTAAATTAATTTTTTAATATAAATATAAAATATAAAAAATACACTACAATGATATATAGGGCATTATTATAATATATATATTATTAAAATTTATAATATATATTATATATATAATATATAAATGCTTATAAAAAAATATATATAAAGGGTATATATAATATATAATAATTATTAATATATATAATATAATATATAATATATATATATTTTAATATATATGATGTCTAATAGAATATATATAAATATATTTAATATTAAATATATATATATATAATAATAATAAAAATTTATTTTATAATATATAAAAATATGTATATATAATAAAAATCATAAATTTATTTATTTATTTAATATACATAAACAAACACACACACACAAACAAACGCAAAAACCCCAACACACACACCCACAACACACCAAACCATATAAAATAAAATTATAAATAATAAATAAAAAAAATAAAATTAACATTACTATACAACACAACACACCACAAAACCCCACCACACACACACACACACACAACACAACACACACCATATAAATAAAAATAAATAATATTATAATAAAAATATATATTTTATATATTAAATCTATATGTATAATTAAATATATATTATATATATAATATAAAAAATAAATGAATAAATAAATAAAAAAAATAAAATATATTATATATTTTATATATATATATATATATATATATATATATATATATTATATATATATGTGTGTTGTGTGGGTGTGTGTGTGTGGTGTGTGGGGTGTGGCGTGGTGTGTGTGTGTGTGGTGTGTGTGTTGTGGTGTGTGTGTGTGCGTGTGTGTATGTTTGTTTGAGTGTGTATGTGTGTTTGTTTGAGTGTGTGTGTGTGTGTGTTTTTCTGGGGTGTGTGTGTGTGTGTGTGTGTGTGTT
>NW_023661830.1:5000-7500 GCF_015228065.2 Penaeus monodon | reverse complement strand
CACACACACAAAACACACACACACACACACAGATATAAAATATAAAATATATAAAATTTTAATATAAAATTTTATATAAATAATTTTATATATATACATAGGTTTGTGTGTGTGTGGGGTGGTGTGTGTATGTGTAAAACAACACACACACCACACACACACACCACACCCCACACACACACAAACACACACACACAACACACACACACACACAATAAAAATTTTAATATATATATAAATATATATATAAATATAATATAAAATAATAATAGGTGGTGGGGTGTGTGGTGTGTGTGTGTGTGGTTTGTGGGTTGTGTGTGGGGGGGGGTTGGTGTTTTACACCCCAAAACAAAACCACACACACACAACACTTTTAAAATATTATATAAAATTTTAAATATATATTTTTAGATAAAATTATAATACATAAATTTGACATATATTTTTAATATTTAATAAAAATATAATAACATTTTATAAAATATATAATATATATGTTTTAATTATAATATATTTATATAAAATTTTATAATATATATGTATATATTTGTAGTTTTATTATATTATATTATATAAATATAAAATATATATAATATCATATAAGAAAATATTTTATTTTTGGTGGTGTGTGTGTGTTATATTGATTTGTATAAATGTAATATATTTTTTGGGAATTTTATTATATATATATATATATATTTTTTTATATACAGCATGTAAAAACACAACACCCACACACACACACAAAACACACACCACACAAAAACCACACACACCACATAAAACAAAAACCCCACGTATCTCTCCCCTCTCTCTTTTCCTTTTCTCCTTTTCTCTCCTCTTTTCCTTTTCTCCTCCTCTCCCCCCTCCTTTTATATATTTTAGAAAATTTTTTAATATATATATGGGTGGTGTTGTGTGTGTGTGTGTGGGTGTGTTTTGTGTGTTGTGGGTGTGTTTTTATTTTGTGGAAAAATATTTATAATAATATAATAATATATAAAAATATATAAAATATATAAATATATATAAAATATATACACATACATGTTATACACACAGGGAAAACCCACACACACACACACACACACAAAACACACACCCCAAAATTTTAACAACACACACACATAATACACACACACACACACCCCAATACACACACCACACTCACACAGGTCTAAAATATATATATTTTAATATATATATATATTTTACATATATATATATATAAAATTATATATATATTATATTGTGTGTGGTGTTTTGTGGTGTGGTGGGAGGGGTGTGTGTGGTGGTGGTTTTGTGTGTGTATGGTGTTTTGTGAGTGTGTGTGTGTTTTTGGTGTTTGTGGTGTGTGTGTTGTTGTGTGTGGGTGTGTGTTGTGGGGGGCTTCTATTGTGTTGTGTGTGGGGCATACAAATGTGTAATTTTAATGTTTATTTTAAAAATATATAATTATATACATATATATATATTTTATTATATATAATTTTAATATATATATATTTATGATATATATATTTTAAAAAAATATATAAAATATAAAATTTTAAATATATTTTAAAATTATATAGTATATTATATAAAATATATTATATATATATATTTTATATATATATATATACTTTACAGGGATGTATGCCCCAACAAAACACCACACAAATGATCTTTTTTCCCCCTTTTCCCTCTTTTTCCCTTTTCCCTTTTCCCCGTTCTTTTTTTTATTTTCTTTTTTTTAAATTTTTTTATAAACCTTTCTCTCGAAAACAGGAAAAAAGAACGGGGTTAAACAAAGTACCCAAAATAATAGCGGGGGAATAGGGAAAAGCGGCATTTTGTTTCTGTTTTCCGGGGAAAAAAAAAGGATTCCAAACAGGGGAAAGGCTTCCCTGATCGCCCCGCTAAAAAGAAATTTTCAGGGAAAAATAAAAAAGGCTTTGTGTGAGTTTGAAGTATAAAAAGGGAAAATTTTTTGGGGGGGGGGGGTTAAATTTCCATTCTATTTTCCGTTGATCGGAAAAGTTTTTATCTCTTTTTTTTTTTTAACACCCAATAATTTCATTTAAAAACTACAAAAAAAAGTTTTTATTTCCTTTTTCCAAAATAAAAAAAGATATAAAACGAAATATTTTTAATAGAAATGAGGTAAAACCAATTTTGGCCTCATGCCGTGCTTTTTTGGGGCCGCGGATCACGCCAATGTAGGATTTCCCCCCGAAAGGCATTGACTTAGAAAAACGCCAAGAGAGGGCGTCGCCCTCGAAATTGAGAAAAACAAAGGCTTTCCCCCTTCTGGGAAGGGAAAGTTTATAAAACTCACCGGGAAAACCCGCGAAAAGGGAGCCCCCCTTTGTAAGGGAGTCTTTGCCGAACCTTTTATGAATAAAAAGCAGCAGCAAAAGGTTTTAAAGTCGTGTTTAAACAGGAGGTTAGGAATTTCCCAGGGCATCCTTTGCTTAGCAAAGCATTGAGCTAAAAAAAAGTGAATTACGCAAAGAAA
>NW_023661829.1:0-16974 GCF_015228065.2 Penaeus monodon | reverse complement strand
AAACACACACCCACACACACAAAACACACACACACCAACACACAACCCCACACACCCCACACACACCCCACACACAAAACCCCCGCGCACACCACGCACACACACACCACACAACGCCAACACACGCACACCCACACCGCGCACACACCGCGCACACCACCCCACCACAGCACACACCGCCACACACCCCCCAAAACACCCCACACACACACCCACAACAACACCACCACACCCACAAAACACACACACCACACACACCACATATATATGTTATATTTTTTTATTATATATATGTATATTATATATTTATATAATATATTTTATATATATATATTATATTTATAATTATATTATTATATATTTATATTGTAAAAATTATATTATTTATTCTATTTTGTTTTTTTATTTAATATATTTATTAATAATATATTTTTAAAGGGGGGGGTTGGCAATCGTCAGCCTCACTCCTTCTTGGTCCAGGGCAAGACTAGTCAGACGGCTGGAGATGGCCAGGGTCTGGAGGGCCCGCAGGTCTACTGTCTCACTGTCCCGGGTTTTGCGCTCCACCGCTTTGCTGGGTCTGGCGTCTTGCCCCGTTAAACCTTGGTTTTTTCCCGCACGGACCAGGCCCGCACGACTTGGGGCGGGCTTGCCCACCCAGGGGTGAATGGGAAATCGGGGGTAAGTTTTTTTGCCCAAGGAATACTCTTCTAGGGGCGTTTACCTAAATTTTTTAAATCAGTGCAAGTGCACACACCAATCTCCGCATGCGAGTGCGGGGGGCACCATGCACACACCGTCGCCCGCGCGCGTATATAAATATATAAAAATATTACATGATATATATATATATATATATATATATATTTTTAATATATATATATAATTTTATATATTTAATTGAAATTTTATATATACCCCTTTTATTGTATGTATATATACTTTATGATAATAACAATTATTATTATAATTACTATAATTTATTATATATTATACACATATTGTTTATAATTAATATATAGTTATAACAAAAACTATCTTTATCATCTTCTATATATGTATGTATTATATTGTGTGTATAAATGTATGTTTTATATAAAAAAAACAAAACACATATGATATATTTTAAATATATTACATTATTTCTATTTTTTCTAAAATATAATAAAACTTTTAATAATAAATTTTATATATACAATATATATTAATTATATATAATTTTAAAATTTAATTTTTAAAAATTTATATTTACTATGCATATTATACATATATATATATTATATATATTTTTATATTTTAAATTATTAATTATAAAATTATATTTATATACATATATATATATTTATATATTATTTATAATAAAATTTATAATTTATTTTTTATTTTATATTTTTCTATATTTATAATAATTATATAAAATTATATATATTATATTTATTAATATTTTTTTTTCAAAACCCCCCGTGCTGTACAAGGGAAAGAAAAACCCACAATACAAAAACAGATTTTTTAAAGTGAGCTACATTTCGAAACCCACCTGTTCCTTTTCGGGTCTAAAGAGGAAACGATAAGGAAAGCCCGATACGAATTTAGCCTCGCCCGGCTAGCCTGAGGGGACCCGGCCTTTTTCGACTATGCCGACTCGCTCAGTGTGTCAGCTGGTGCTGACCGGTTTGTTTTGCTTGTTGCTTGAGATTTGCGAAGTTCTGGCTTCGCCCGGGGGCCTTTTCATTATGGCCGGCCTGTGTGCTTTTATGGCTGTCTCATTTGTTGGGACACTCGGTGTTTTTACCTTTGGCGGGGGGGATTGCCCAGGGGGCGCCCCTGTAGCCGGGGTTTAAACATCTCGCATAATCTCTTTACCAACGACGGCTGTTTTCTGGGGGGTTTGTCTTAGGAATTGGGGGGGCACGAAATCTAAAAGTAATGTACCATGTGGCTTTGGCTCGCCGCAAGCAGCAACACCTTTTTTCAGTTCTATGGTTTGTATAATCTGCCAGCACATTGGTAACCTAGGCGCTTTCTGTCGAATAAATTGGGTCCCTTGGTTTATTTCGGAGTCCCATGGTTCATAGCCTGGGGCATCGAGTCCCCAGCGGCCGGGGGGGAATTCTCTTTTCTCTTGTGAAGCTGCAGGGGGAAAGGATTTGGGCCCGCCCACCTCCCTTTCCCCTCACTTCGGCTCTGTGTATTTCTGGTTTAGGGGCATACCCCGGCCGTTTGGCTAATCGCGAACTCTTTGCCTCTGACCCTATATGGCGGGGGACCATTTTATGATAATTCTTCTACCCTAAAAGAGCCCTCGTGCAAATGTGCGGATGGTTTCAGGGGGTAGATGTTGTCAGTGGAGAGCGCTCTAAAGACAGTTGACGGTCCTTTGGAGTCTGTGTGTTGACCCGTGCCCTTTCCCCACGGACGCGGGGCTCGTGCTCCCATGATAGAAACTCCCTCCCCCCCTGTACGAGGAGGCGTTGTTGTTATCCTCATGGAATTGGGGCATCCTTGCTCGAAGCCGGCGCTCAATGTGGGTCAAGGGTCGCCCAATCCATCCGGTAATAGTTCTGCTCCCCGGAGGGGTATGGTTGCAATGACCCTCTGGGTTCTCCCTTTGGGGAGGCATACAAAATTCATTCTTTTGCTTGCCAGTTCATGACCGAAAACCTATCGGGGTTTTGTGCCCACGGGGGACTTCGACAAAGTCAGGGTGTGGGGAGTCCATGCCTTGGGCCCAGTAGTGGTTCTTTGGCTGTGGCGTATTACACCCGGGCTGTGGAGACAGCCGGGAGTTGTTTGAAAACGCTCTTATCTTGTCAGGCGTCTTTTATTTTGTGTCTTAGCTTTGTTCCTGGGAGCCTGGTGACCTTTGATAAGAATTGGTGCCTTTAGATCAATTCGTGAGGCCAGGGGAGAAGGTTTGTCTCACTAGGGGGTTTGGGCCCTTCGCCCACCTTGGGGCACCAAAATGACCCTGGGGGCTTCGTTTTGGACTGTCCCCCAATCGGTCTTTATATTTTCTTTTAACCAATCAAGCGAGGGGGGCTAGTTATAAGGGGGCCTGCAGCATGTACGTAGAATGATTTAGCTCTGTGCTGGCCCCCCTATGCGTCTTCCATCATTGCTCTCATGACAGACGCCCTTCCCTTTTTTTCGGTAAGCGGTCTAGCCCTCCTGGGGAAGGAAGGGCCCGGTCTATCCTTCCCCAAGGTAAGGTGTCAGAACCCACTCCAAGTCCATTCCCCGGGATTTTCAGACTTGTCCCTTTTAACTCTCTGTCTCGAGCCAGGGTTTTGGGGTTTTGGCTGCAGAGATCTATAGCCCTGCCTGAAACATCCTTGGATACCAATCCAGAAAACACTGGGCTTTTTTTAGGCGTGTGGCCCGTGGAGTATAGCAAGATGCTGATAGGAATTCTTGCCCCATGGAGGTTATGTTGAGGATACAAACTTAGTGTGAAAAAAGGGCGGGACTGAGAACCCCACCCTGTGGCGTTCCTTTTTTCTAGTGGCATTGCTTGTATGCCTTGGGAATTTGACTCTGGCGTTTTTTTTAAAAGTAGTCACCTATCCAACCCCAAGAGCTTACCTCTGATTCCTTTTTGGATCGGGCCCTCCCCTGAATGGCAAGAGGATTCCAAATTCAAAAGCCCCCAGGTCAGGAATTTCCACAATGTCCCCCGTTTTTGTGCTCAAAGGTGGCTTGCTTGCGCTGTGCTCTCCCCCTGGTAAACCCGTGGGGTGTTCGGGGGGGGCCCCCATTTTCCATGGAGCCGTTCAGTACCACCCTCTCGGCAGTTTTGGGCCCAGACCTGAGGAGAGAGAGGGGGCGGTCTTCCCCGGGCCCCTTTTGGTTTGGGGAGGGGAACTATGGTGCCCTTTTCCCAGCTCGGGGGTAGAGTGGAATTTTCCCAGGACTTGTTGAGGTTGCAAAAATGCAAGCTCACCTCTAGTCCCAGGGGGAGAGATGGGGTAGAGATCCCGTCATCCCCCGGGCTGAGTTACCTGGCTTTATATGCATCTTTTGTTCCTCAAGAAAAGTAACGTCTGATTTTGGGGTTTCGGCTGCCCTTTCTCTATATGGAAGTCTGTCTGGTTGTGGGTGTTTTGTTTTGCCCTCAGTTCGGCTGAGATGTCGCTACTCTTCTCGCAGAGAATCTTGCGCCAGTCTTTTGGCCCTTTGCCTGGGGTCGTGGTGGTGCATCTCGGGGCTAAAGCGGGGTGGCTCGCTGACCTTGCCATAGCTCTGGAGGGGGTAGGGTGATCAAAAGACTCACACTTCCAGCCATTTTCCGCCTCACTCTGCTGGCAGTTTTTTGGCGTCCCTGACAGCCCCCTTTTAGAGGGCTGGTTGTCGGGGTTTTTTGCCTTCAAAAATTTTTTCGGCACATTTTACCCTGTTTTGACCTCCCAAATCTCTCATTAAAGTACCAGGGTCCTTGTACCCGGGGACCCGGGCCGATTTTGGTATGGTCATGAGGCGCCTCATAAATGGCTTTACAAGTCTGGTTGTAGCACTTCCACTTTTTCTCTGTGTGGGTTCATTGTTCTCAGCAGCGGCCAAGGGCTCTGGAACCCTGCCAGTTGGGCCTTGTCCTTTTTTTCCACTTGATTGGGTCTGGTATTTCGGTGGGCCACTATCCATGGGGTTGTTTGTCCTAAGGGTCACATGATGGTCCATCGACCCCCCACCCAAAACCTCCCCCCAAGTCGCAGTGGCCGGGGTGAGGTCTAGGACCCCCCCTCTCACATGCGTTGGCCCCGGGCTTTGGGGAAGCGATTCGGGGAATGTCTAAAGAGGGGGCTATGGCGGCCAGCCCATCCGTGCCCTGCAGGGCCAGGATGGGGTGGTGCTTTGAAGTCTCCCCCTATGACACTCGGTCGTGTGCGCAGAAGCACATACCTAGCTGATGTCTAATACTACAGTGGGGCCGGCTGTACACTTGGACAATCAGGGGTCCCCCGGCCAGTTGAATCTCGACAGAAAGAATTCAACATCTTCTCCACATGCGGTGCTGGGCTATTGCGGAGCGGGAATTGTTGCTCTGACAGGGTCATCGGGCCTTTTTTGCCATGGGAACGTGGCAGCCGTAGACGGGATACCCGGAGAACGAACAGCTTCCGTGAAAGGGCCCTGGACATGACATTCAATGCCCCTTGACGACTATTGCGGGGAGGGGGCACTCCTTGGGAGAAGCCCAGATTTCCACTGCAAAAAATTTAATTGCGTGCCATGATGTTACTAATTGAAGTTACATCAGAGACATCGATATTCGGATTGACGGTCAGTCTGAAACTCCATTGTGAGATTCACTGTTTAAAGGGGTCTCCTTCGGCTGTGGCTACCCCTGGACCCGGGGGGGGGGGGAGAGTTTTTGGTAGCTCTGACTTTTCGTTTTTTGGTTTTTTTTCTCTGGCCAGGCTGTTTCTGTGCTTTGGCTGGCCTTGCCTGGTCAGGCTCGCTTTTTCTGATTGGGCTTGGGGCACGAATCGCGGGTTGGGCCTCCTGTGGGGGCATAATGGCTGGCTCTCCCTATGGGGCATACCCGGGGTTGGGGGGGGGGGAGTCTCGACCGGGGGTGAGGGAGAGGTTTGGGCTATTTGGCCCTCTCCATCTTCCTTCCCTTTTGCTTTTCACAGTCTGTTTGAATTCGTCATGGCAATGTCGACTCCTTATCCGCCTTTTCCCTTGGGTCCTGGAAAAGGGAATGCCCTGCTGTGATACAGCAGGATGGGGGATCGCATTTCCCCTCGTCGAAGAACTGTTTTCGGGGTCTGGGGAGGACCTTTTGGGGGCTTTTGGAACCTTTTTCCCTTTGGTTCCTCTGCCTTTTTTTATTTGGGGGGAACTCTTTTGTGGGAGATCTCCGGTTTCGGCGGGGGGGCAGCTTCCTTCCTCTTGGGAGGTGGGGAAGCCTTTTCGCTTTTGTTCCTTCCCCAGACGTAGGTGCCGGGGGGGGGCGGGAACAAAGTCTGGTCGCTTCTTAGAACCTTTTGCGTTTGAGGGCCGCCTTTTTTCGCAAGCCGGTCCGGGCGTGAGCCTCTTGGCACAGTTAGGACTTTTGGGCTTTTTGTGCCTCTTTTCTCTTTATGTCCCTTTGAGCCCCCTGGGTATTGTGTGCCTTGCTACAGACACCACTTTTTTGGCTTGGCTGTGCATAGCCTGGTGGGTTTTCCCACTTTTGCACTTGAAACACCGAATGGTTCAGGCACTAAAAGTACCCTTTTATGGGCACCAGGACTTGCTGGGTTGGGGTCTTCCCCCTTTGACAATCGGAAACCTCCACGACCCGTGGTTGATCTATCACCTCCCATCGTATGAGACTGGAACCAAGTACACCATCTTACTTCTTTTTCCTCGGGATTCGTGGCAGAGGGTCACTTTCCCCCACTTTTAGTCCCTTTGTCCCTGTAAAAAACAAGGGTGGGGCCCGATCTTTGGGCACGTGATCATGCCCGATCTCGCGAACCCGGGCGACAGCCGGGTTTTGCGCTGGCTCTTTCCAAAAGCCCTTACCCTTTGGGGGGCATTGTCGAAACCTTCGGGTTTGCGGGACCTTGAATGCGGAAAGCCTTGGGGGTCAGACCCCCACAAGTCGGTCTCCCCGGGCCCCGGCCGTTTTGGTCCGCCCTTTCGGTTTTGGGGCTTGCTGTGGAGGGACCATGTTTCGGCTGGTTTTAGCTGGTGCTCCTGATTCAGCAGTGGGGCGTCGGGGGAGCTCAGGGCCTTCCTGGGCTGGGTGTGGCCTGGGGGGCCAGCACGAGAGCCATCTGTTGGACAATCTGGGGGAAAGACTTTTTGTACATGCTTTTTTTGTCTTTTCCCCATCTTGGCAGGGCGACAGTGTTCCTGTGTCGGGGTTTTCTTTTTCCACCCGAGGCACGTAAGGGTTCGGGTGGGTGCCGTGGTTGGGCCTTTCACGGGGTAAAAGTAAGGTCTGTCTTGGGGGATTTTGATTTGATTTTCCATATACTTTGGCAGGCTTCATCCCCCCCCCCCACCCACCCGGGGTCCAACAAGGGGAAGCTGGTGCTAAACCGGGCAACACAACAGGGGGGATAGGGGTATACGCACCAATTACCCTTTGCACTGGGCGCATGGGCGGTTTGGGTACCAACCAGCATGACTGCTTACCCTAGCCTCCCCGGGGGGACCCCGATTAACCTGACCGGCCTGGGTCAGGGACCTTTTGCCGAATAAGGCCAAAGAGGCGTGTTTTCTAGCCGCAGGGGACTCGTGCACGGGGATCGCTCAACTCCCCGGACCCCCCCTCCCCCTCACAAGGGCCACCCGGCAAAAAACGTGGGTAGGTGTCAAACCCCTGGGAGTACCCAGAGGGGATGTCCTTCCCCCTACAGGGGCATCATTGGGGGGAACATTCTGGCCCCCCCTCAGTTAGGGAAGGGGCTCTTTCATTTTTTTCCCGGAGTTCCTCTCCCCTCCTAGAGGGGACCTGTACCCTTTCAAAGTGAACCCCTTTCTCTGAAAACCCCAAAAGGTTTTTTTCCCATTGAGAAAAGAGGGGGTCCCACCTGTTCCTGTCGTTCCTTCTCCCCCAAAAAAGCCGGCCACGCTGTTTTTACCACAGTAGGGAGAGAAATTAACATTTTTCCAGGAGGTTCCCATGGCAGGACGGTTTTTTAAGGTGAATCCCTCTTCTCTCGAAACATCCAAAGGGGTGTTTACCTCAGTGAGAGAAGGGGGGGGCCCGTACCTGTTCCCGTAAGCTCCTTCTCCCTTGAAAAAAAGCCCAAAAAGACTGTTTTCATCACATGGGGGGGGAGGAGCTGACTTTTTTCCAGGCAGTTTTTTGGCAGATGGGTTTTTCTAATCCCTCTTCCCCTGAAAACCCCCAAATTTTACCTCGTGAGAGTAAGGGGGACCTGTACCTGTTCCAGTAAGTTCCCTTTATCCCTCTGAAATAGCCAACCACAGACTATTTCTCACAGTGAGGGGGAGAGACTAACTTTTTCCAGGGACTTCCATCCCGGGAACTTGATATTCGTCTAGCGTCTATTGACAGACCTGGCTGAAGGCCCGACTGGGGGGTCTACCTGCCTATCGCCCTATTCAAAAAAAGAGTGGGGTCATCAGGGTCTGCCAGACCATCCTTTCAAAAGAATGGCAACTTATGACACCGTAAGGGAGGCCTTTAAAGGGCCCCCCCGAACCCCCCCCTGCAGGGAAAGGGCTGCCCCCTCCGGCACGCGCCCGAAAATGGGGTCCAGTTCACCAGAAGGTGTCCAGAGTATCCTAATGCCGAAAATTGTTAGAAAGGTAGGCTAGGAGGGGACGAAGCTACAGCAAGCACATACATCGTGCATCAAACAAAGGGGGGCGCGTCACCGTCCCGGGAACGCAGAAAAGCCGAGGGGAGATTGCAGGGGCCGGGGGCCCGGGGCATCTTTTAATTGCCCATGCAAAAAACCACACGATCGGGTATATGGGGATCTCTTGGCGTTGCTTCGGCTCCACCCGCTGCGCCCCGTCCGCCCCCTTGCCCAACCCAACCCCCCCTTTCCTAATCGTCCAAATTAAGGACCGTTCACGCAGCGAGGAGGGGGGGAAGGAGAGGAAGATCCTTCTCCCTTCACTGTGATGTCCCTTGGGTGCTGACTCGGCTGAACCTAGCCTTACCCCCGTGGTGCCCGCCACATAGTAACCTCCAGGCGACATTGCAACTTCTCGCGGGCCCGGGGGGGCGCGAACCGCCGACCCCTCGGATTTAGGCCGACACGTTACCACTGTACTAGCCTGGGGCTAGAGGAAGGGAGAGGAGGGGGGGATAAAAAAAAAGAGAGAGGAGAGGGCAATGCGGTAACTCGGGGCAGGTGAGGGGCAGACAACGGGAAACGAGGGAGGTCACATCGGGGCAGAGGATCGGGCAGGGTATGCGTCGGGTGGCCGGCATTCGGTAGAAGGCGGAGGATTGGGAAAACAAGGAGACTACCAGCAGGAGAAAAAACCGTGTTCAAGTTGAAATTTGGCAGCGCTTTTAAGGGAAGATTCCACCCGTCTGCGGATGGACATCGGCGGGAAAGGAAAACAATCGCACTGCGAACATCCTCGATGGGAAAAGAGGGGATTTTAGTTTTTTCCCCTGGTACGCGTCTTATTTTGAGACAACCTTGGGAAAAACTGGCCCGTTTCGCCAAAATACTGCTTATCAAAGGGGGCCAAGGGAAAAGCATAGGGGCTCACCCTTCGAGGAGGAAAAGGGTGGTATGGGCCCGGTTGCGAGGAGAGTGTTCACCTGGGGAAAAATCAGCCTCATTGAGAGGGTGAAGAGGGCGACGGAGAGGTAATTTCCTAGTGTAGGGCAGGCTGGGACGGGCAGGTGAGGAAACTCTTAAGGAGGGAGTCGTGGTAAAGGTATGCCTGCCCGGTTTAAAGCGGCGTCGAGAACATGACCAGATAGCCCAGTTTGGAGAAAGAGCCGAAGGAAGGCGATCTCCCTCCGGTACTGGGGGTCACAGAGCGAAGGCGCGAAGGAAAAGCGGGTGGGAACACCTCTCTTCAAAGGGGGGGTGGTATGAGAAGAATTTATGTACAACCCTATGCTGGGTTCCTGTATATGGAGAAGGAGAAGTGGGCAGGGTGCGTGGATAGGGGTGTCCAAAAGGGAGCTTGTTGTCAACCCCCATTCCCCCGGGTGGGAAAGGGAAAAGAAGTTTTAGCTCCCATCGGAAATCCGAAAAAGGGCAGGATCATGAGGGCCGAGGCAAAGACGTCGTCGAATACCTCAGCCCAAACGACGGGCCCAAAGGAGATGGAAGGGGGAAGCTCAGACTCGAAAAATTTCCCTGAACAGGTTTGCCAGGACTGGGAGAGGGGAGAGCCCTGGGGAACACCGAACGTCTAGAGTAGAAGCAACATTTCCCTTTTATAAAACTAGTTTTTGTATTGTGGGATTTTTTTTCATATATATATATATAAATATAATATATATTATAATAAATAATATATATTTAAAAATAAATATATACATTATAAAATAAATTTTATATATATGTAATATGTGATATGGGGTTTTTATATATATTTTATAAATAATATAATATTAAAAATAATATATAATATATATAATTATATTATTAACATATAACATACATAAATGCACATACTAAACATTTATAATATATATATATAATAAATATATAATAAAATTATAGATATATATATATAAAATATATATAAATATATACACATACATATTAAAACTCAATATACAAAAATATAAAATTTATACATAAAATAATATTTAAAATATATATATAAAATATATATATATATATATAATATATAATTAAAGATTATAATATTATATTAAAAATATATATATATATATATATATAAATATTTTATATATATAATAAAAAAGGAAAAACAAACACACACACACCACACACACACACACCAACAAACCAACCCCACACCACACATATATATATATAATATATATATATATATATATATATATATATATATATATAATTTCCCATACATACATATACATATACTATACATATACAAAATACATATACAATACATATAAAATATAATAAAAATATATATATATATTATTATTATTATATATATATTTTTAAAATATATATAATATAATATATATACACACCAAATATAATACACATTAACCCACACAACACACACACCAAATTAATAATATAATATATATATTATAAATTATATTATATATATATTATATATTACATATATATATACATATATATATATATATAAAAAAATTTTTTTATATATATAATTATAAATAAATAAAATATAAAAATAATTATCTTATTTTTATTTTTTTATTTTATAAATATAAAAATATATAAAAATTATATATATTTTTTAAAATTTATAAATATATATATGTGTGTGTGGGGGTGTGGTGAGTGTTGTGTGTGTGTGTGTGGTTGTGGTGTTGGTGTGTGTGTGATTGTACATATATGCAATATATAATATATGTGTATATTTTAAATTGTTTTTTATATACCTCCCTATACATGCATACATTATTGTATAGATAGGTAAATTAAATTTTACTATTTTTTTTTTAAAAATGAAGAAATGGTGGTATATAAGAAAATTAAATTTAGACAAATCATTTTTTGGACCTCGAGGTGAAGTCGATAAGACCCAAAGGTTTTACGAGACCTCGAATCTCCAGGCTGATAGTCTCGGTAAGAGTTGAGGCATTCCCACAAGGGAACACTTAACAACTTTTCCCAACAAGTCGAGTTAAGTAATGTAGTTTGGGGAAATTTAAAAACCCATTTAAAAAAAATTGATAGCCCTTTTTAGGCGGTGAGCACAGTAGGAGACCAGGCTAACAAAGAAATTTAAAAATTTGGGTTGATGTATCTTTTTTAGCAAAAAAAAAGTTTTTTATGAAATCGAGGACATGCAGTTTTAGCAAAAAATGATCTGTATTTTACAAGTAATTTTACTATCTGACTTCATCCATGATTACTGAGATTGGGGGTTTTACTCTTTAAAGATTTTTGCAAGTTTTAAAGGGCAACAATACCATACCTTTTTTAGAGGGGGACAAAAGCCCCTGACTTTTATCTTTTTAACTTTGGGTTTTATGTCAAATTTAAAAAATTCAATATCAATACGTCAAAATTTGGGATTCATAGGTTATGGCAATAAAATATGAAAATGATTTTATAAATATTTTATAGTAAGTTGAGATGACTTTTCAATAAAATTAGGGAAAAAAAAAATTCGCAAGTTCGTAAAAAAAATCATAAAGAGTGGAAAGGGGCCCAAATATTAAAAACCCCAAAAAGTGGATGATGTGAAGAACAAGCCCATTCAGCACATTTTATGAAACAAATATTGATTTAATTGATTTCACCTTCCCCACGCCCATTGTCCTTTGTATTATTCTCGCGACACACTTCATAAACTTATAAAAAAACAGGGTGAACATCCCAGTCCCCCTGAGCAATAAAGGATAATAAAAGTATGATAATAAAAGAAGTATACCCAAAATGCTTATTTGGGCCCACCATTCCCTGGTCATCGCTACCACACCCCGCCAAATGGCGCTTTAAAGAAAACAAAATTACTTTTCATATTGAATTCTAATGTGTGACACTTTAATTATTCATTAAAAAAGGGAGCGTCGATCCCACTTTTTGTTCAAAGTATTTTTTTAAAAGGTATGAAGATTAACTTTGTTAATTTAGTAGGAGAGACGGGGGGGCCGTAGAGTTATGTTTTTAATGACGTAATATTGTTGATTTTTTAATAACTTGGGGAGGTATTTATGTTTTCCCCGGAAACCCTTTGATGGGCCACAACAGCTACAAATAAAAAGCTCAGTATCAGTCAAGAACACAGTTTCCAAGCGGTGACCTTTTTTTCTAATTTATCACAACAACCCGGTTAAAAAAAAGTTACCGGGAAAAATGGAAGCTGATGATTTAAATCCTACGATCATACATCTAAAAAAATTATCGAAAACAAATCCCTGCTTGCCAAGAAAAATTTAAAAAAGAGCAGGATTGCAAGATATTTCCCAAAAAATTCTAACAACCCTTTAATTCTAGAAAAGAATTTGGGGAAAATCTTGCAACTCGATTTTCCCCAAACTGTGAGGCACATATGGTAATGATTACAGGTGTTTTTTTATAAAAATAGAAAAGATGGCCAAATTTTATTATTCTCTCTAGTGGGTCCCCCCAGAAATGGAAAGTTTTAACAAACGTTTCATCAAACGATAAACTTGTTTTTAAAAGGGGGAAAAAGAAAATTTTTCCAAAAGCTTTGAAATCCCAGAGAATGAATTTTATCTGATCTGCCTGATTCACTCTTCTTTTTTTGCCCCAGGGGGTGTTTTCCCCCTCCCGCCTTTAAGACAGTTAAAAAAACCCCAGCAGTTTAACCTTAAAAGAACAAGAAAAATAAAGTTTTTAAAAAGATAAGGAGCAGATAGCCTTGGTTTTTACATTTTTTTTTATCCAGTTTTCGAAAATATTACTGATGCACCAAATCAGATAAAATGTGCACAATGACTATAAACAAAAAACCCAAAAACTATGCTGAAAATGTCTTCCAGTTAGCCAAAAAAAGGAGAGATAACTTTGAAAATGAAAAATTTTCCCCCTTGGCAAAATGAAAAAACTAATACTGGGGCTCCCCAATCTTTTACTGAATACATCAGAGATCTGCAATTGGAAAGGAAAGGGGAGATCTAAAAAGTGAAAATACACATTTTCAGTATGATCGTGGGGGTTCAATGGAAGGTGTATTAAAAGGGCCTCCAGAAAAAGGAAGATTCCCGAATGATTCAAGTAAATCCCTGTTTCTCCAGAAACTTTAAAGGAGGAAAACCCCCTGAAGTGGTTTTAAAAAAATATCCCCCGGGAAAAGAAAGTGATCATTATAGATTTGCAATTCATTGTCTGTGCGGGCATTGTCATGGAACATTAATTTCCCCCATACTCCCAAAAAGTACATGTGAGGCAACAAATTGACAAATGTTCACCACATGCCTTTTACAAAATCCAAGAAAAAGGTGCTAGTTTCCCTTAAAATTTTAGATCCATCGGCTACTTTTTTTGTTAGTGATGGGGATTTATTCTGCCCATTCATACTCAAGCAGGGGGGATGTTGATTTTTTTTGATGTTTCAAATGTTCACAAATATGAAAATTTTTTAGGGAAAAGAAATATAAACTTAAACCCCGAAACTGACGAGGAAACAGTTAATCACAATAAAATAGATATTCCAAAACAAAATTTGGGAAAAGAGTACATTTTCGGCACAAAAGTGTTGCCATTCTTAAAAAAATTGCATAGAGAAAATAAAAATTGCATATGACCCAAGGAAACTTCATTTTATTTCAGAAAGATTAATTGGAAGGGATATTATGAAATGGAAAATCAGACAGAAATCATTAGGAATCCAGGCTTTTTGAGGTGGTCAGAAACGGGGAAGTATTGGGAAATTTTGCAAGGGCATTATGAAGAAAATCTGTCGAATCAAAAATATTTGATATATCAAAAAAAAGGGGGTTCTTTCTTGAGGAAGGCATCTCTAAGTATCAGGCGAATAAAGAAATGGGGGCGACAGTACTGTAAACCTAGAAACACTCTCGGAAAATCAGCGAAAAACAGTTTTAAATCAGATTAATACTCAAGTCAAAAAGCTTTACGTGCGGCGATTAAAAAATGTTGTAGAAATGTAAGGGGAAAAGAAAAAGTTGTGAAATAAGGCATCCCCAAATGAAGAAAGAAAAAATTTTAGTAAAATTTTGGATTTTTTTAAAAAAAAAAAAACATTAAGAAAGGGCTGAGACTCACCAGGAAGTCATTTTGAATTTTGAAGATATGGATTCAGAATAAATTTTTAAAACAATACAAACATCATGACCCCTGTGGAATATAAGAATAATGCTCTTTAAGACTCGCGTTCACATTTTTGGGGAAAAACCGACGTCAAAAAAAACTAAAAAAAAAAAAACTCTGTAATATTTTTGAAACCAGGAACTTGCTGGAAAAAAGGAAACTAAAACAACAAATCAGTATTTTTAATTTTTAAAAAAACAAACATAGAAAGCAACTCGAAGCGAAAATTTTTATGGGAATATAGAGGTAAGATATAAACATTAAAATTTTAAGGAAATGAAAAAAATCAGGGAAGCAGGCATGAGGAAAAACCCTTAATCTGTAATATGGTTCGAAAAATAATCGGTTATTCTGACGATTTTTCAGTAGCAAGTGTGTTTTTAAAATGAAAACCGAAAATAAGATGGATTTTTAAAAAAGGATCTTGAAATGAAAAAGGAAATGATGTAGAATTCCACACCCCAGATTACAAAAAGCTATATCAATAAATCTAGGTTCAGGATCATGACTTATAGCCTCAAACATGGCAAAGAACATAATGATATTATAGTCTCAGAACATGAAAAGGGATAAAACACTGGCAAAAGAGGCAAGTACAAGATGAACTATCTTAAAAACCCATTGATCACTTTTTCCAAAAGGAGGAGGGATACCCAAGAATTTTCCCAATTTAAAAGCTTAGAACACTTAGATAGACAAAATTTTTTTACAAAAAAGAACGACTCCAATGTCATTTTGACAAACTCAAAAAAACCTCACGTGTGCTCCGTGTCGCCAGTCGACCCAAGCGATAATTGTCAGTTGGGCCTTTGTTCTTGTGTAAGTAGTGAAAATCTGCAGCTGACAACGTCATTGATCAGAGCCACGGTGAGGCAAACCGAAAAAAAAGGCCCCTTGACATTGAGGGGTCCAAAGTAAGGGTTTTCTCCAACAGGAAGCAAAAATATCTTTGGAATGAAGGATTTTCAACGAAAAATTTTTGATAACAGAATGAAGGAAAATAAATTTGGGACATGGGGGATTAAAGATCCAAAGAAACTGAAGAACTAGCTCGAATGATCATAAGGCAAATGTATGTTGGAAAATTGCCTGATATAGCATTTGTAATTTTAAAAATGTACGTCACAAAGGACCCAAAAGCATGTAAAAAAAAAAGTCGAATGAAAGTGGTAAAAGGCAGATACAGAAAGAAAATTAGGGTGCATATGAGTGCCAAAACAGGGGGTATAGAACGAATGGGAAATTCATTTACAAATATCCAAAAGCTTTTTCAAGATAACAGACCCTATTTTTAAAAAGAAAAAAAGGCAATGTAACAGTAGAAAAAAGAAGACGAAAGAGATGAGTGTAGCCCGGGAGAACAAGACAAAAAGAAGAACAGCTGGAAAATTTAAAACCTGCTCAAGGGGTCAGTCTTTGTCAGGTGCTGGTGAAAAATTCGTAGTAATACTAAGGGGGTCCTTTTTAGGATCTGCCATGTAGCGTACTCAAAATTTTTTCAATGTCACGGAAAACCGCAGAAGAGTGAACCGTGAAAGTTTCCTGGGATTTTTTTTGAGAAATTTTAGAGATAGAAACCCAAATAAAAAGAAAACCCAACAAACTCTCACCCGCCCCTTTCAGAACAAACGTCAAAATATTTTAAAGAGGAAAATGGGGAAATTTTATAAAAAAAAACCACAATACCAATCTAGAAGGCGGGTTTACCACTAAAAAACTAAGGAAAAAGTCCCTCGTTTTCCATGAGACAAAGCGGATCGCAAGTCTCAAAACACGAAAAAAAGAGTAGGTGCCAAAGAGGGAAATTTTAAAGCAGAAAGGCAGACCTTGAAAGGGAGATACCCCACAAGGTAGAAAAATGTAACAGGAAGTGGATAAACTCTGAAAAGGATCGAAGCCCCCTTGTGGTGGGAAATATTAAATTTTTAAATTTAAAATGAAGATATTGAAAATTCCCGAATTTGGGTTTTTTAATCGGCATATTTTTTGTCAGGTTGCACAGGCGGGCCCGGGGGGGTTTCAGGCGGAAGGGAAGTTTTCTATCAGCCCAAAGGGGGAAGGAGAGGGTGCCGTGGGTTTGCAGTCACCAATACTTTCTACACTCCACCTGATCATACCAGGGTTCCTCCTCAACCCGTTATTTCGAAAAGGCGGGGCCCCGACTAGGGGAAACGATCAAACTATTTTCAAATTTTTTAATTGCCATTTGAGATTTATTGTATTTTTTTCGCCCTTTGTTATAATAAAAATAAAAAGCGATTCACACACTTAGCCACCCCCCCCCAAACACACACACCCTACATCACACAAAAAAATTTCACCACACACACAAACCCCACCACACACAAAAAACCCTAAACCCCACACACACCACACAAACCCCACACACACACACCAAAAACCCTACACACACACACCCACACACACAACCACCACACACACACAACACACACACAACCACACAAAAAACCCCCACCACTACAAACCACACACCCCTAACACACACAACACACCCTACCCACCCACACACCCCTAACCACACCCAAACCCCACCACACCACGTACACACACACCCCAAAACCCCACACACAAACCCCCA